>NC_054376.1:11067500-11237500 GCF_017654675.1 Xenopus laevis | reverse complement strand
TCTCTGGGAAGGGAGTGTGACTGTGGGATAGCAGGTATAGTAGGGAGAGATGGTGCCTATAGTAACAGTGGATAATAGTCTCTGGGAAGGGAGTGTGACTGTGGGATAGCAGGTATAGTAGGGAGAGATGGTGTCTATAGTAACAGCGGGATAATAGTCTCTGGGAAGGGAGTGTGACTGTAGGATAGCAGGTATAGTAGGGAGAGATGGTGCCTATAGTAACAGTGGATAATAGTCTCTGGGAAGGGAGTGTGACTGTGGGATAGCAGGTATAGTAGGGAGAGATGGTGTCTATAGTAACAGTGGATAATAGTCTCTGGGAAGGGAGTGTGACTGTTGGATAGCAGGTATAGTAGGGAGAGATGGTGCCTATAGTAACAGTGGGATAATAGTCTCAGGGAGCAAGAAACATCATGTTGGGCAGTGCTGTCCAACTGGTGGCCCACGACCCCCCCCCCTTGTGCAGTCCCTACATGAAAGTCTGCCTGCTGTGCTTTGCTTGCCCTATGCTCCCTGTGTGTGTCATACTCTGCCTGTGGAACATACTACTGGTAGGGTTTTGTTCTGGGAGTTTGTTAGCAATTGAAAATTGCTGTTAGTGTTATAAGGTGTTTAATCATGTGCTGGGGGAGGTTGCAGTACTGTTATCCACAGGGGAGAACGAGGCATATGGATTTAAGGGGTTGTCTTAATATGACTTGTTCACATATGAGAAATAAGTGATATCCCTGCAGTGAGAACCAACTATTTGTTGTTTTTTTTGGGTGTACTACCACAATTAATGTGGATATAGTCTTGTGGTAACATGTGTGTATTTTAAAGTGGGTGTGGTTTAAAAATGGAGAGTGGCTAACACCGGCTTCCATTATCGGCCCACCACCATGTAGGCCCTTGGTACCACAGAATTTGGACAGCACTGATGTAGGCTAACCCTAGTATAATATATACCTGACTCTATTTTGATGTGCCTTACTGTACACAGTATATTACAGTTATAACCTATGGTATCATCCTGCTTTACCCAGTGCCACCGTTACTTTACTTTGACACACCTGGGCTCATTTATCAATACTGGGCAAATTTGCCCATGGGCAATTACCTATAGCAACCAATCAATGATTAGATTTTTGAAACCAGCTGCAAGTAGAACAATGAATGCAGCAATCTGATTGGTTGCCATGGGTTATTGCCCATGGGCAAATTTGCCCAGGGTTGATAAATGAGCTCCACTATGTTTTAATATACACGTTCTTACATTTTATATACTATTTTATATTCTCTTCCTCTGACACAGTAGGGAAGGTGCACTCCTCATATAGACCTACACGGTTCCCTGCAGAGTGTTTGGTGCTTATTGTAATTTAGGTCAATAGCAGCCGGCGGAGAGTCACTAGATATGATGTCACTGGATTTGTACAAAGGATTAATAATGTACCGAGATGTTCAAGATCTGTACAGTTATCTGGCTAATTGTCAATGTTTTTTTCCCCCAATTAATAGTCTGCAAAGATTTAAATCGGGATCGGCACTGCAAAATTGTTTGTTGCCCAATGAAAGAGATAACATTTAATTCTAGGCAACTTTCCAACAAATGCAATTTGTTAATTTATTTGCCACTGAAAGCAGTGTTTGTTTCCATTCTGTGATTCTTATTCCTGAAACAATGTTGCAGAAGTCAGTTCTCCTCCAGGCCTGTAATACAGCTGCTTCTGCTACTTTGTGTAAGGGAATGTAGGGATGCACCGAATCCAGTAATTGGTTCGGGATTCGGTCAGGATTCAACCTTTTTCAGCAGGATTCAGATTCGGCCGAATTCTTCTGCCCCGGCCAAACCAAATCCGCATTTGCATATGCAAATGAGGGGCCAGGAGGGAAATTACAAATTGCAATCCATCCCCACCCCTAATTTGCATATGCTAATTAGGATTCGGATTCAGTTCAGTATTTGGCTGAATCTTTAGTGAAGGATTTGGGGGTTCAGCCGAATTCAAAATGGTGGACTCGGTGCAGCAAATAGACTGACACTGTTTCCAATAGCAATTACACTTACAAATAACATCCATTGCATATTTGTAATGAATGTATATTGGAAAGTTGCTTAGAATACAATTTTTTTATTGTTTTTCATTGCGCAAATTGTAGAGTTCCCCTATAATCAAAAAAGAAGATGCCGGCTCCAATCTCCTTTGGACTGATTATGATCTATCAATAGAGCAAAACACTTATAAACTTAACGGGTCAAGGGGTCCGTTTACTAAAGTGCGGTAAATCTGACTTTAAGTTTCCGCATGTTATCGCTGAGAATATTTTTACGCCAGAATATTCGCAGCGACTAAGTTTACTAAACAGCGATGCGCTCAGAAGTCATTGCGATCACTTGCGGTAACTACGTTAAGGAACCAGCTTACGTTAGCGGTAATTTTAGCGAGTTGCGAATTTTCTGGCGAAAAATTACGTTTTTGCGAATATTTATGCTATAAAATAGTCTTGTTTTATGGCGGTTATTATGGCAATTTTTACTGTGACATTTATGGCCAGAAATGCATCTTCAAAACTTATAAACTTTATTGACTGATGATTATACCATCCAACAGAACATCACCAGAGTAACACCAATCAAACATTTATGCATCATATAAACCCTTCTGCCAATAGAATCATAGGAAATGATACCAATCTCTTTGCTTCATAGAAATGCACAGTTTAATGTAGCCAATCCCAATGAAACCAAAAAGTGTAGAGGCTGACGAATCCTTGGACTGTGATGCCACTGCCAATAATACGCCTCTGAGCTGAAACTGCTGCTGTTGTACCAGATAGAAGCAGAAGCCAAAACATCCTGTCAGCAATAGCTACAGATCTCCCTCCTGTCAGCAAAGAATGATGGGTAAAAAAAAAACATTATTATGGGATATTTCCTGCCCCTTGAGAATTTTCTGGCGGAAAAAATACTTTTACGCCACTTCATATGTGGCGGTAAAAGTTTGCGAATATTCTGGCGTTAATTTTGTCTTTAGCACATTTCGCTGTTTAGTAAACCATGCGTTAATGTGTACGTAGCGTTATTTTCAGCAAATGCGATAACTGGCGAACAATTATTCTTGCGCAAGAAAATTCGCAAATTTATATTTACCGCAGGTTAGTAAACTGGCGATAACATATTTGGCGAAAATTCTGTCTATATATTGTGCGAATATTTTTAACGCACTTTAGTAAACGGACCCCCAAATCCCTTATTTTTATATGCATATATATATGCATGTAATGCTCAAATTGCTCAAATTTTTACGTTGATGTAAACCGCTAGGCAATCCTTACCAAGCAGAAAAATCTGGACCTAATAAAACTTAATACATAGGAATGTTTTATTAAGATTTGAATGCTTTGTATAAAGTAAGAATGAATTTTTTTCAAGATCGCAATTTCTTCTAATTGTATTTTTTCAAATGATGAATTTTTGTAGTAGTAACTTTCCGATTTGTTAAGAGTTAATTGCTTTTAAGTATTAAGTCCGATGGGAGTACCCTAAGTAGGGTCATCCAGGACGTCATTTCCTCTAATTAGGTTTAAATTGTTGTAACGGTCATTTTAACAAGTGCCTATGATTACGTATCTGTTGATACGAAACGCGTTAGGACGCATATCTTTTAACTAATATGGAATAAAGTTACATTTTTAACCTCCATGGCCATGGTTGCAGGAGTGCGTGCAGATTTGTTTTGAAGACAGAGTTCCCCTATAATCACCTTTCTCAAGCCTTGCCTGTTACAGGTTTTTTGCGTGAGTTCAGAGGGAACATAATGCAGCTCGGTGCCAGCGCAGTAGTGATGTGCGGGTCGAGAATTTCTCGACCCGCACCGACTGTAACCCGCCCATTCCCTACCTGCACCCGACCCGGGCCCGCTGCTCCCCTTTATTTATAGACCCGCACTCGTCACGCCCTGCAGTGACGTCATGAAGGGGGTGGGGCAGGCGGAAGTCTATAAATTCCGGTGCCGGAAGCCGCGAATTTTGTCCAGGGGTCGGTCCGAACCTGCCCGACATCACTACAGCGCATGTAATTTATGGCTTCTGATATGGAAACCCTCCTTACAGAGGGCTATAACTGTATTCCCTGCATGAAGCAACTTTGGGCAGCTTTGCTGATTATAGAACAGTTGTAACTCACACAAACACATGGGGGGGATTTATTATATCTTTTCCCTATGTTGCACAGTAGATTTATATATGGAAATGTTATTCTGTATTGCCCATAATCCTCATACTAGAGTCCTGCAGCGGGTACCCACAAAAACCTGCAGAACCCTGCGGGTTGAAGATAGAAGTTTCGGGAGCGGTATAAACGCGGGTCGGCGGTTCTCCGGGTGTACAGGTCGCGGTTCGGGTCAATAGCGAGTTTCACTCCTTTTTTACTGATCACGCCGACTTCCAATGATGTCACTTCCAATTTACAACAACAGCACTTCCTGTTTTACTCCTTTTTTCTGATCATGCCAACTTCTAATGATGTCACTTCCAATTTAAAATGACAGCACTTCCTGTTTCTTGATGGTCAGCGGGTCGCGGATCGTGTTGCGGATAAGGTACTTGCCTAGTGGGTACGTATGCGGGTTGTGGGTCCGGTTTGCGGGTCTTGGGTCGGGTTCGGGTTTAACAAATTGGTTCCGCACATGCCTCTACCTCATACACAAGATATAAATGCCTGTGACCTATTTCAAAGCATTTCAGGATAACCCAGTAAATGAACAAGGTGAGGTACTTACCCTAATGGTGCATATTAATGTCAACAAGTCATTACTGTAAGAAGATAATGTTAGGGTCACCTTGGGCCCCTAGTAGTGGTAGGGTCCGTCTCCTCTACTTACCCTTTGGGTAAATTCGGACAGCCTACACCATTGGGTGACTTTTAGATTGTAAGCTTTACTGAACAGGGACCTCCTGCATCCATCAGTATGTCCTCAACCAGTAGCTCGCGAGTAACATGTTGCTCACCAAACCCTTGGATGTTGCTCCCAGTGCCCTTAAAGCAGGAGCTTATTTTTTAATTCCAGGCTTGGAGGGGAGTTTTTGGTGAATAAAAAAACAGATGTACTGCCAAACAAAGCCTCCTGTAGGCTGCCAGTCCACACAAGAGCTACCAAATAGCCAATCACAACCCTTATTTGGCATCCACATGGACTTTTTCATGCTTGTGTTGCTCTCCAACTCTTTTTTACATTTAAATGTGGCTCACAAGTAAAAAAGGTTGGTTCCTATTACCGTACAGTGATATGGAATATGTTGGTGCTTTATGAATATAATATTAATCCTGAAACCAGGACCATCTCATTAGTTGGTGATTGTAATGGTACCGTCTACTGTATGTTACTTGGCCAGGAAGCAATGGCTTCAATATACTTTATAAACATCAGTTGAGTAGTCTTCAATAAAAGAGCATTCATTTTGGGCCAAGTGTGAGGCCGTGTGGTCTCTATATCAAGTCTTTTGTCACTTTTTAGGGGCAGATTTATTAAGGGTTGAATTGAAAATTTGAATTTTCGATTTTTTTTTTTATAGTCAAAACTGTGGCTAGGGAATTATCCAAACTCGATTCGAGTTTTTAAAAAAATTCTAATACGATTTTTAAGATTTATCATACTCTGTCTATTCAAGAATTCAAATTCGACTCTTCGCAGCCTTAAACCTTAAACCGAATTACTGTATAAGTCAATGGGAGAGGTGCAGTGACCAATTTGGAGATGTTTGTAGCCTTCCTGTCATTCAAGTTTTTTTTCGGAGAATCGAATTCGATTAGAGTTTTTGGTTTGGTAAAATTAGTCCGAGTTAGAAATATTCTATTTTATTTATTTTTTTGGATTCTAACTAATTCATGTGAGTTAAAAAAAAAACTGTGCCTCGAAATGTGAGAAAGCAGGCAATCTGTGACTTTATCTTTTTTTTCTGTATTTTCACATATCAGAACCCCTAGCCCGTAGAATGCTTTTAATGTGATCTAGTACAGACCATTTAACTACGAGTTAAAGGTTCTGTATCCACCCCTCTATAAGCTGTCATTAGTATGGTCTAGTTAGTCCAACCCAATGTTTGAGTTAAAGAACCATTAACCCCCCAAACAAATAAAGCTGTCACTTCTACTATTCAAGAACTGATCCCACAGCCCAAGCAGAAAAACTACAGGTGAGTCTCTCATAAGAATATCCTGTTTTCTCCAAATGTAGCTAATTGCAGCCCCAAGGAAATGTTACTAGGGCATCTTTTAGATGCTCTGTTGAGCGATGTTCTCTTTACTTCTTGCTATTGCCTGTATTTTTTGTATGTAATCTATATGTGTGCTGTGTACACCCTTCTATTATACAGCATGTTTATAACTATGTGTTAACAATAATAATGCTCTTTTCCTGGTGCTAGTGGTACTTTAAAGTTCTTCTTCCTCCCCCTTAGATTGGTCTAGTTTAGTGGTTGTTTGACTTTTTCAGTTTTGTTATAAAGTACCAGCAAGAATTCCTTCCCACCACCACACCACCTCTACTCAAGCCCCACCAGCCCTACAGTCCCTACCACTGATCTGTTCCATCTCACTGCTTGATTTAAAGGATCCAAAGTCCCCTTAATTAGCTTGTTCAACCTGGCCCACTGCTTGAGCTGATCTTTGGCCCAGCAGTATGCTGCATTATTGGGCTGCTCAGATCATTGGGCCCTTGGACAATATTTGGATCATAATGTCGATCCTGATGTGACTGCCGTGGTCCTTCCCCAGTGGGATTTTCTAAATGCTACACAACCTGCCTGAGACTATGCCAGATGGATTTAACATTGCCAGACTTTGTTCTGACTCAAGCAGAAGGCTAGCCTAAACAGGTTATGGAAGGGCAGATGTCATTAACTTAATGGTGTTGAGTTAACCTTTAGTATGATGCATAAATTGCCATTCTGAGACCATTTGCAATTGGTTTTAATTTTTTATCATTTTTAGTTATTTAGCTTTTTATTCGTCAGCTCTCTGGTTTGCAATTTCAGCAATCTGATTGCTAAGGTCAACATTATCCCAGCAACCATGCACTGATTTGAATAAGAGACTGGAATGTGAATAGAAGAAGAAGACTTGAATAAAAGGTGAATAATACATAGTAGCAATAACAAAACATTTGTAGCCTTGTTACAGAATTGTACCATTTCCCATTAAGCTCTCTGGCTATCTCTAGGCGCATCCACCTCTAAAAGACCTTTTCCATTTATGCCTCAAAAGACAGAGGACTGTCTCGCCCTCAGCACTTATCCCTGGCCCATGCAAATCCCTTTACTCTATTGCCCTGCCGTCTGTTTGTCCTTGTGCGTTTCTGTGCGGAACAAAACTACCGTTTCCCTGTTGTATGATTGAATTGTTACCTCCCTGCTGCAGCAAAAGAGTTTTATGTTGATGCAGCTCCAATCAGCTCTGAGAAACGTGGGATTAATGACCCAGATATCACTTTGTAGCTGCAACTCTGCAGCTGGGGACAGTATTTTATCCATCACCGGGGATTTTTAGAGATGTGGGCGGCCCAAGGTGTACATAAAGTCTAGGGCCTCAATTTAACAATAGAGTTTCTATCCCAAAGTATAGTGCATACATGATGTCCACTATCAGACAAAAAACTGCAGCCATCAGCATGCAATATATTATGGAGGTGTTGCTGGTTCAGTGCAGTTGCTCTTTGCGTCCTTGTTCTAGTTGTGCCTTTAATGTTGCAAATGTCTGAGGACTACAGGCAGCCATGTATTTAAAGCAAGCAGTTAGTACAAGGATATGGAGCTTCTTACACACCCTCCAGCATTCCTGCCTTTGTGCATCACACAAGAGCATGTGAGGGGTCCTGCCCATTTGCCACCACTGTTGTATTCAGTGCTGAGAGGCAGAAGTTGTGTTTCATGCAAGAACAGGGACAACTTATGGATATGGATACAACTTATGGAGATGTGGGTAGGTAATTTGTTGGTTGCCACTACTGAAATGATGAGGATGAGAAGGATTAAAGGGATAGTTCACCTTTAAGTTAACTTTTAGTATGCTATAGGTAGGCCTATTTCTAGCAAGATTTCAATTGTTCTTCTTTGGTATTTTTTATAGTTTTTGCATCATTTGCCTTTGTCTTCTAACTCTTTTCCTTCCATTTGTCTTCTAACTCTTTTCAGCTTTCACATGTCCCTGACCTTTGCAGCCAAAACTATAGCTCTGTGAGGCTACAATTTTACTTTTTTATTCATTCTACTTAGGCCCTCCTCTACTGATATTCCTGTCTCTGTTTCAAACCAGGGTTGTTAGGTTAAATTGGGCTTTAGCGACCAGATAGCTGCTGAAATTCTAAATTGGAGAGCCGCTGAGCTAAAAGCCAAATAAGTAAAAAACCACAGATAATAAAAAATGAAAACCAATTGCAAATTATTTCAGAATATTACTCTCTAGCATAGTAAAAGTTAATTTAAAGGTAACATCCCCTTCAGGTCCATTCTACTTTTATCAACATTTGGACTCCATGGCACCCCTGTGAATTTAGAGTCCATGCCGATGGCATTTCTGCCTTACCTTTAACCCTTTAGCACATAGGTACTAGGCACGTAGTACCTATGTGCTTCACATTAAAGGGCATACTTCTTTTTACCTTTTTTTAGTTCTTTATTTTATCATTTTGCCTCTTGTTTTTCCCATAAAAACTGTTGACTTCACAGCGAGGCTATTAGATCAAGTTTTCTGACTGCTAACCACACTGTTGGATCAGTTATTTTGTTTTTTCATTGATTTGCCTAAGTGTATTTGATTTTTGTGATGTTATTGCAGTTTTATGCTTGCATTGTTGTTTCTTTCGTTTCTTTTAGTAGCTTTGTAGTTTGGTATTTTGGAGTAGAAAGACATAATTACTCATTTTGGATTTGTTTACTTACTAAAAATTTATGATTTTCAGGAGTCTTTATACTGTTAATACGCAGTCAGGGGGCTTTGTTCACAGAAGGCTAATTGGCAGCCGAGAAAATTCATATGCACTATTTTCTTTTGGGGACCGTACATGCCAACTGCTTTTGATACATCTATGCATATTGGGCATCAAACTGTTCAGTAGACCCGAGGCATTCATATTTATGTTGTTTTACCATTGTATGCATTAGATAAATACAGCAAGGGTAGATGGTCAGTGGGATTAGTAAGGGGTGATGGGGGAGGAATGAGGGGGCATACCATTTACCAGTTAAATATATAACTCTCTGCTAAGTAATGCAGATTTCAAAAGGAAATGTAGTAACCTCTGCGGTATGCTGGCAAATGCACAGAGTTGTCAGGTAAAATGGGAGACTTAGAGTTGTACTTCATGCTTTGCTTTGTTTATTAATGAACTGGAGGAAGGCATTAAAAGAACAGTTTCTATTTTTGCTGATTTTTGCTTTTTGAAGGCAAATTGGCAGCGGAGAAAGTTCATATGCACTATTTTCATTTGGGGTCTGTACATGCCATCTTCTTTGGTATATCTATGCAAATTGGTCATCAAACTGTTCAGTAGACCCATGACGTTCATATTTAGGGTGTTTTACCACTGTATGTCAGAAATTGTATGAGATAAATATGGCAAATTGCAATATTTTTTGTAGATTTTCAGAAGTTCACAGAAGGCGAATTGGTTCACAGAAGGCGAATTGGTTCACAGAAGGCGAATTGGCATGTTAGAAATTGTATGAGATAAATACAGCAAATCACAATATTTTTAGGCGATTTTCCGAAATGTCATAAAAACTGCTGCTTTTAGTGAAGCTTTGCAGTTTGGTAGTTTGGAGTAGAAAACATGCATACACAATTCGGATTCTTGAGAATATGTACTTCCAAAAATGTATGGTTTCCTGGAGTGAATGTACTTTTTTCTACCTTTGTCCCTCAAAAAATGCTGCAAATGTGTTGATGTTGCAGTATCTGGAATTACAGAACTGATAGCTCAAATGGGGTGTTTCCTATATGCCACATACTATGCAAATGTGGGAGATATGATTCTGCAAGATGGAAGCTGTTAGGCTAGTTCAGAAATGTCACCAAAATCGACAAATTTAGGAAAGTTTTGCGGCTTGGTTCTTTGGAGTAGAAAGACGGGCATACCCAATTTAGATTCAGGGGAATGTGAACTTTCCAAAAATATATAGTTTTACATACTTTTTTCTACCGTTGCCCCTCAAAAAATGCTATAAATGTGTTGCGGTATCTCGAATAGTGTGTCTTCATTTTGGGGCCCCTATTTGCCACATACTTGGGTAAACCTAAACACATTGGACATCAAACTGTTCAGTGGACCCCAGATATTTGATATTTAGGGTGTTTTATCTTGGTACATAATAGTATGTGGGAGATAAGATTCTGCAAGATTGAAGCTTTCCTTAATCTAAATTTAGGAAAGGATTGCAATTTGGTAGTTTGGATTAAAAATATATATTTACCCATTTTACCCATCGGGATCTCTTCTTTCCAATAATGTGAATTTTTTAGTAGACTGTTTGGCCTTGATATCAGAAGTATGCAGTTTTGTGCCGTTTGTAAAAATTTGGTAGTGTACTGCTTAGAGTTTTTGACCTATACAAGTGAGAAATCTCCATAAATTATATATATTTTTGGTATTGGCATGTTCAGGAGACATAGAGCTTTCCAAATCTGCTGTGTAATTATGCCTTAAATAAATGATGTTTCTGATACAATATATGTATTTATATTATGGGAAACATATTTTTGTTACAGAAGTGGAATTACACTGAAATATTTTGAAAGATTAGGTTGTCCTGAAAAAAAAAAAAACGATAGGTAAACTAAAAGACCCCCCAGGAAAGGCCCTTAAAGTGAAAGAGTGCAAAATGTTCATAAATGGTCTTGCAATAAAAGTACCAAATTGGCAGTGAAAGGGTTTGGTTTTTGGCATTTTTTTGTTTATTGCTACTTTCATCTAGTTAGGGGGAAAACTGATACTTGTCCCTTTTCGTTGATTCATGCCACACTGTGGTCTCCTTATTATCATAGCTTCATAATATGGGACAAAGGTTTCTAGATTTCTTCTCTTTTAAGCCCCCTTGCTTGGTCCGATGTTTGTCAAGCTTTACTTATCTCATAAAAGGTTATAATGTGCATTGCCCTGTAGGTCAAAATGTCTTATTTTTTTCTTTTTTTTTGTCCTATCTTAAAATATATCTTAAAACAATGCTTTTTACGCTTTAAAAATGCGCCGTTAGAATTCTATTGTAATTAAAGAGTTTATTTTGGTAATAATTTGACTGTAATCTGCTTCCTCCCACTCAACCGTCGGCATCTCTTTTCTCTGGTTTTCCCCCGTAGAGACCCATTGCCCCTCGCTGTAATGGACCCCTGCATGTGAATAGAAAGCCTACAGGAATTTATTTAGCAGAATGGAAGAGATAATTATAGTAAAACAAGAGGCTCTTGAATGGAAGAGAATGTGGTAAAATGCACAGATGTATGTGTTAAAATTTCCGTTAGTGTATAATAGAGGTCAGATACATAAGTCTTTCTAGTCAATAAGAACCAGGCACTTTAGTTATTGCTTCTATTTTTGTGTACGTTCAATGCCTGGTTCCGATGAAACCAAACCATAAGACCATATTGTACAAGGCATCCTTAACATGATTCCTAATATATGGCAACAGTTTTGGATTCTTTTGTGCAGAATGGGTTTGTTGAGGTGGGAATTGAAGAAACTGATTGGCCTGCACAAAGTTCTGACCTCAACCAAACTGAACTCCTGTGGGATTAACTGGACTTGGACTGTGAGCCAGGACTCATCCACAGCATCAGAGCCCAAATGTACTTATGCTCTTGTTGCTGAAAAGAATTAACTCCAAGCAACAATATTCCAACATTTAGTGGAAACCTCCCAGAAGAGCAGAGGCTGTTATAGTTTGGGAGGCCAACATATTAAAGGGCTTGTTTACCATTCAATTAACTAGGGTGTAGAGAATGATATTCTGAGACAGTTTGCAATTGGTTTAAACTTTTTATTATTTGTGATCTTTTACTTATTTAGCTTTTTATTCAGCAGCTCTCCATTTGTAACAATCAGGTTGCTAGGGTCCAAAATACCATAATAATCATGCATTGATTTAAATGAGAAACTGGAATATGAATAGTAGGGGGCCTGATTAGAAAGATAAATAATCAAAAGTAGCAATAACAATACATTTGTACCTTGAAAGGTGGAAAGAATCAAAATAAGAAGGCAAATAATTAAAAAAAACAAAAACTATAAAATTAAATAATGAAGACCAATTGAAGAGTTGCTTGGAACTGGCCATTCTAAAACATACTAAAAGTTATCTTAAAGGTGAACCACTCCTTTAATTGGGAATGAGATATCGGACAGATACTTTTGGTCGCATGAGGGAAATGTAATAAAATTCGCAAAGAGCTAGGCTTTTATTGCATCAGAAATCTTAGTTACGCATTGCCAACCTTTAACACCTATTCTCGAGTTTTGTTAAATATTTTGTTACAAAAAATGGTTTGTGATTGCAAAATTTTATTTCATATGCTGCGAACGTTTGCAAAAGCAGTTTGGTCACAGATAGTGATGGGCAAATTTCTCCTGTTTCGCTTCGCCGAAAAATCTGTGAATTTCCCGGTCTGATATCTTCAACTGATGGGATCGAGCATGATTAAAATGCTCTGTCTGCAAGTTTCAGATTGATAGCATATATATATATATATATATATATATATATATATATATATATATATATATATATATATATATATATATATATATATATATGTGAATAAGTGGATGCACACCGGGATTTTTTTAAAAAAGTTAAAACTCACTTTTATTTAATACATATTTAAAACATGGTCAGGTCAACGTTTCGGTCTCCATCTTAGACCTTTGTCAAGACCCAAATGGTTCGTTAAAAAGAGCACATATATAGATACTGTATATTGATCCCACCCACAAGTGGTTACCCTGCCATTGCTTACTTTAAATAAATATAGTAGCCCTGTTGTATGAATTCAGGCATTTTCAAACGTCATTAAATGCATCTGCGGGTAAACCAAAAAAAGGAAGTGTAAATAAAAACAAATTGGCAATTGTACCATGTAGAAACACAATTTTTCAAACAGATTATCAATTTATCAATTCTTTAGCCAATATTAAATGTTACACAAATCCAATTGTTAAGTATTCAATTAAACCTAATAGACCTGCACGTACCTGCTATCTGAGTTCAATCATTTCGATCCTAGTAACAGAGAGGGTATCAACGCTCATTCAAAAAGCATAGGAAAGAGCAATGTTCATTTAACCCCAAGGGTGCACAGGTGTTCAGTTTTTTTATCCAAAACACCTCCCGTTGCAATAACATCTTAGATCTATCACCACCTCTACTCAAGGGGGGGATATGTTCAATGGCTATATACTTAAAGGTGGGCAACCTATGTCCCCTCTCGATGAAGTGCTTGGCCACTGGTTTCTGTGTCTGACCATCCCTAAAAGCCGTGCTAATCGCAGAACGGTGGCCATCCATTCGTAGCCTAAGGGTTTGATCCGTCTTACCTACATAGGAAAGCCCACATGAACATGTTACTAGGTAAATTATATGTGTAGTGGTACACGTTATATGATATCGGATCTGAAAGCGTTTACCTGTATGAGGATGTAGAAAAGATGTACCTGGCGTCATATAGCGACAAGACGTGCAGCTTGGACAACGAAAACATCCTGATTTTAATTCTGCTAGCCATGTTTTTTTGTTAGTAATGTAACAATTCACTGGGTCAGTCTTAACCAGTAAATCATGTAAGTTACAGTTCCACGCTTATAGCTAATCATAGGAGGTTCAGACAATAAATTAGCCAAATCACTATCCGCCCCAATTATATTCCAATGCCTTTTGACCACATTCCCTAGATCTTTAGTACCCAAATTATATTTGGTACTAAATACTAGTCTTGAATTTTGTTTGCAAATTTCAGTTTTCTCCCTACATTTTTTATGTGCCGTGTCTAGGGCCCTTTGTAAAATGCTCTGTCTGCAAGTTTCAGATTGATAGCATTTATATATATATATATATATATATATATATATATATATATATATACACACATAGAAGGAAGGTTATTCTCTGTGTAAGGCAGATGAATAGGGGATAACCCATCTAAACATACACTACACCTAGGGGCATATTTATCAAGGGTGAAATTTAGAGTTTATAAAAACGACACATTTTTTAAATCCGATTGAATAGGGTCGACCAGCAAACTCGAACCGATTTTGAATCAAATTTGATTCGAGTTTTTTCAACAGAAAAAAAAAAAAAAAATATATAACAACTCCAAATTGATTGTAGGAGGTCCCCCATACACTAAAACACCAATTTAGCAGGTTTTAGAGGGTCGAATAGTCAAATTCTAATTCTTAATGGGGCAGTACATGATAAATTTGGAAATGCAAATTTTTTGTAAACTCAAATCGAATTTGGACTAGTCGAATTACACTAAAATAAACTCAAAATTCTAATTTAAAAATTCTGATTTTCAATTCGACCCTTGATAAATCTTCCCCCCTAGTGTACATGCACCTTCTAATACCCGGGGATGATACGGAAGCGGAGTGCTGCCCCGATCAAAAAGAATAAAAAAATAATAAATTATATATATAGTGAATAAAGTACCCCCTCTTGTAAAATATAAGGATATTATAAGTTACCGAGGAGTTTCATGACCATATAAAAACACGAGGCCGTGGAACTCCGAGGTAACTTCTAATATCCTCATATTTTACAACTAGGGGTACTTTATTTATTATAATACACACGTTTTAGTGAGTCATGTGACAGAAATGACATCAGAACTCACCGTTTATAACTGATGACATCAGAACTCAACGTTTATAAGGATATAATTTACAAGATATTCATGGCTTTTGTGTATTTTATGTATGTATATATATATATATATATATATATATATATATATATATATACACATACATGTATAACGAAGGTTATTCTCTGTGTAAGGCAGACGCATACGAGATAACCCCATCTAAAAATACACTACACCTATCCCTTTGATAACATTTCAGTGAATCTCTGCAGTGCAGACTCTTAGAATGAGATGAGACATATTATGGCCATTCATTGTCAGTAATGTGCCAGGATGTTGTGATGATTGATCCCTCTATACGATTACGTATTGGCTCAGGTTTAGGCACTGTGAATATAAAAAGGTGACGTTAATATTAAATGAATCCCAGCACAGAAAAACCCATTTCCCTAATACAGAATAGCATTATTTCATATTTACCCATTTACCTACAGGCAACACAGGGCAAACAATGATACAATTTAAGGCTGTGCTACTAAAATATTATAAATATACAGTATATATGTGTAGTGAGGTTGCATTAGCTTTACTAGACTCAGCTTAAGTTTCATGATTTATCCCTATTTCCATGTAAGCAGAGGAATTGTATATGGCAGGGGTATACATCATGCTGTTGGTAGGGATGGGTGATTTTTTTCGCCTTGTTTCGCCACCTAAATGACTCCCATAGACTTATATGGTGTCGTGCGTCAAAAAAAAAAAAGACACGAGACAAAATATTTTGACATTCCGCTGGCGGCGAATTTGTGGTGAAACGAGACGGGTCAAATTCGCCCATCCCTATTGGTAGGGTTACAGTCATACTAGATTAATGTTCAGCCTTAAAGAGGTTGTTCACCTTTAAATTCACTTTTAGTATAATGCAGAGGGTGATAGTCTGAGTCAACTTGCATTGGTTTTCATTTTTTTTTTTATTATTTGGGGTTTTAAGTTATTTAGCTTTTTATTTCGCAGCTCTCCAGTTTGCAGTTGAAGCCATCTGGTTGCTAGAGTCCCAAATTCCCCTAGCAACCATGCATTGATTTAAGCAAGACACTTGGAATATGAATAGGAGAGGACCTGAAAAGACAGATGAGTAAAAAAAAAAAAAGTAGCAATAACATACCTCCCAACATTTTGGAAATAAAAAGAGGGACAAAAAAGTTTGTCGCGCGTAGTGCGGCGAATTTTTTTTGACCATGCCCATTTTAGTGGCCACACCCCGTAATTACCATGTTAATTTTACACAATTTGTCAGGTTATTAAAGTGAATGAATATATTTCTGTGTTTTTTTCAGTTATTGCAGTTTTGCTAATGAAGGTGAATTGCCCTTTAAGCTGTGAGTCTAACTTTTCCCAAGGGACCTGTTATCTTATATTGTTACAATTACTTATTTGCTTATCTCAAAATTGTTACAAAAGTATCTTATCTTCATGCTGTGGCTGTTCTGGGCTCTCTGCCAAAAGCCAATTAAGTTAGAAACTTTGTTTCTTTTTTTGGCTGTTCAGCGCAGAGAAAAACGGGACTTTCCATTACAAATGAGGGACTGCGGGTTGAGCTGTCAAAAGAGGGACTGTCCCTCTAAAAACGGGACAGTTGGGAGGAATGGTAATAACAATAAAATTGTAGCCTTACAGCGCATATTTTTTGAAAGCTGGAAAGAGTCAATAATTGAACTCATTTGAAAGGCCAATTGAAAGGTTGCTTAGAATTGACCATTCTATAACAACTGCCGGCCCCTGAGCCGCCGGTTGGACAGCCCAGCTATAGAAGATTACCAAGCAGAATTTTTTTCCCTGAAGGAATGTAAGTTTCCATGCATGGGGCTCCGTGTCGCATGTCCCTATGTTTTGCAATGCAAATGTTTGACATGAAAATTTAAAAAATGCAAATCTGAGCTGTGAAAAATAGCTGAGGCTTCTGTACTCTCTAAATACCCTACAGACAGACTATAAGGAGTAACCAGAGTGTATAAATAGATTCAAGCCTGAGCCAGAAGGCCTTATTTAGGACAGGTATGGGCTTCCTTCATGTACTGTGAAACTCTCAGAGCCTTTGACTGTTAGTGGGAGGGTGGGAGTTGCAGTATAACATCTCTAAGGATTCTTTTGGAAAATACTCCTTTAAAAAAATATTTGGCAAAGGTTTAATATGAATGAACACACACTGTAAAGCTGCAAAATATTTAAACGGGATATTAACATTACAGAGCAGGATAAGTTCAGTAATGTCCAGCACATATTGGGAACTGTGCTCTAAAGCCTGCCCTGAACTTGCTGATTGATCTATTTGGCCACCAGTGGGCTTTTATCAGCCCGTGCATGCCTACTTAAAGGGGAACTATCGTGAAAAATTTAATTTTAATATGAGCTTCAGCATAATAGTAAATCTAACAAAATATCTGCCTTTTGCACAAATCCTGCATGTAGAGAGACAAGAGGTCTGGTGATTTTAATAGAGTGAGCTCTAATTCATCTTCTAGGCAAAAGGAGCCCCCCTATAAGATACATTGGATCTAACTGTCAATGAATATCTGACACCCAACTGCCGCATGAAGACAGAAGGAAGAGAAACAGATGCTGAGAGAGGAATAGTAAAGATAAACTTGATTATTTCAGAAACGGTTCAGAATTTGTAATTGATTGTATTTAGAAAGTTTCTTCAGTATGCTGAATCTTATATTACATTTTCATTTTCGCAATAGTCCCCCTTTAACAATATCAGGGATGGATTCTTAAAGGGATCCTGTCATCGGAAAACATGTTTTTTTCAAAACGCATCAGTTAATAGTGCTACTCCAGTAGAATTCTGCACTGAAATCCATTTCTCAAACAAACAGATTTTTTTATATTCAATTTTGAAATCTGACATGGAGCTAGACATTTTGTTTAAAAATTTTTTATCAGAGCACAAGTCAGATGACTTGGGGCAGCTGGGAAATTGACAATATGTCTAGTCCCATGTCAGATTTCAAAATTGAATATAAAAAAATCTGTTTGCTCTTTTGAGAAATGGATTTCAGTGCAGAAGTTTGCTGGAGCAGCACTATTAACTGATTCATTATGACATTTTTTTTCCCATGACAGTATCCCTTTAAAGGGACACTTAACCCATCCATAAAGGTGTCCCACTTTGAGTTGATGAAAAAACGTAATTACACATGGAATCCACTTCACCAATAAGAAGTCTACTGACCAATGAGAATGCTGATTCAAAGCACTATGTCAGCCATCTTGCTCTTTACCTTACATACAGATTATTGTGCTATTTTGCATGGTAGTCAGATAAGACTAAGAGGCCAGAGAGGATTCTCATTGGAGAATCATCTTCCATATGTAATTAAGCACAAGACACCTACTTTGGAGACCTGGAGGGTTCTAGCCATTGATAGTTATTAGTGATGGGCGAATGTCTCCCGTTTTGCTTCGCTGAAAAATTAGTGAAACGGCAGAAAAATCGTGAAATCAGAAACGTTCACGGAAAAATCGTGAAATTCAGACATTTTCACGAAAAAATTGTGAAAATCTAAAATTTTCACGAAAAATCTTGAAATTGGCGCCTGCGTCCAAGCTGACGCTGGCGTTAAAGTCAATGGGCGTCTGAATGACGCCAGCGACATTTCGGGCGCACGTCCAAAAAAATTTGATGGCGATGAAATTTCGCAGGCGAATTTTCACGGGAGATTTGTGAATTTATTAACGTGGAAATTCGCCATGAATTTGTGCCAGGCGAATTTATTCGCCCATCACTATTTGTTATGCCACGCTACTATTACCGGACTTGTTCATACCTGAGTGAGCCCATGTTTATAAAAAGGCACAAGATGACAAATCAAAGAGTCTCGGAGACGGAAAGCTTTATTTATTTTTAGAAAAATGTGCTCAAAATAGCAGGATCCGAAATGCCCTTGAAAGAGCGGCTTTTTTACTGCAAACTGAAAGCCTTCTAATACAAGGGTCAGTGAAGGCAACACAAAGGGGAAGTTTACATAAATGTTATTACTTTTAGCCAATTATGCACATGCCAGGGTACATTTATTGAATTTGGAGATATAAAAGGGGTGGGGGAGACAGATTAAAGACAGATCTAGCCATGGCATTTGAAGGTGGCTGGCGGAGAGAGCATGAGAAGTGCTCAACCTGCACCCACCCGCCACCCACGAAGAGGAGTGCGAGGTGCCCGACCCGTGGGTATCGGGCCTGCCTGCACATCACTAGTACTGGCGCTTTAAGAGTTCAAATTTGACTATTCTCCTCCTTAAACCAGCAGAATTGATGTTTTAGCCTATGGGGACATCCTGGGATCAATTTGGAATTGTTTGCAGCCTTCCTGAAAATCTAGTTTTTTTCAGAGAAAAAAATAGAATCAAATTCTATTCTAATTCGATTTGAGTTTGTGGGTCGATCCCATTCACTCGAGTTTGAAAAGTTCGAATTTTTTGATAGTTTTCGATTGGTCGGATTTTTTTTTGAATTTCGAGTTCATGGGAGTTTATGGGAGTTTTTACAAACTCCCACAAACTCTAAATTCAACCCTTGATAAATCTGCCCACAGTGTTACTGTGGGTGACCAGGTGAGAGGGGGTGGCAAATTAGGGTGATGGGGTGCAGCAGTAACCAGTGGCATAACTAGATACTATTGAAGCTTTGGCATAAAGGGGCAGATGTTGGGTCAGGGATTTGGTGAGTAGGGCTGTGTTATAGAGGTGGCAAGGGGATATAGGGGGAGATAGGAGAAGGCATAAGGTTGAATTGAAAAGACAGAGAATTAATAATGTATAATTCTGGCTCCAACAAGTCATAACGGTCAGATGGCAACGCTAACATGAACATCGGTGTGCATCGTATGGTACACGATATTATTGGTACATAGCGTATAGCCAGTTTTAGTTATTTAGGGCTGTTTCATGCATGTCTGATTTACAGCATTAGTAGACCCATCAATAGAACACGTCTTGTCTATGGTATAATAGACACATGCATTCTCCCATGAGCATGTATAGTAGATTGTGTTTGGATTCGGATGCTTATTACTAATTTATTCCATTCCCATGCATTCTAGGATAGGCCGATGCTCCTGCTGACACACCCGCTGAGCCCTATAGATTTCCTGTAATGTTT
This sequence comes from Xenopus laevis, assembly GCF_017654675.1. Lineage (NCBI taxonomy): Eukaryota > Metazoa > Chordata > Amphibia > Anura > Pipidae > Xenopus > Xenopus laevis. Next base: position 11,217,507 of record NC_054376.1, on the reverse strand, counting down.
TGGGGAAAATGGAAAAAAGTATTGATCCCGACAAACAGAAAAAACAATAACTTCACATTTGCTCATTTGAGCCAAACCCAACAAGTAGCTCAGTCTCCAAATATTGATTTCTCCCTTTCCATTCCACATGGGTTGTGACAATGATTAACCTCTGTTTTTATAGGATTAAACGGAATAAGCACATCACAAATAAAGAGAAGGGTGCTTGTCTGCGTCTTGTCAAGGGTGATTGACGGTGCATGACTGACTATCACCCATAATGCTTTGCTCCTGGTGTTGGGAGGGCAGTTGTTTGGGTTGGCCAGGCCATTTCTCATTTTTTTATTACTTGTGACCTGACCGGAGCCAGGCAATTTATATAAAAAGTCAACCGCTGTTTCATAATTAGCTCTATAAGACACTAACACAAAGGGCAGCTCAAGGCATTTGGTCACCTATGTAACGTGAGCCCAAAGGGTGCAAGTACAAAGCATGAAAACAGAGGCATTGTGATGTCACTATGGCAAGTGATCTGTGCCATGACCTGGAAATGACATCACTTGGCGCCTGGAAGCAGAGTCACCCCATTGACACATCAACCATACAGTTAACAAGTTACATTTTACAGCTGAGAGAATTATTTAGCATTTTAATGTGGCCGCAGACCCTGGAGAACTGGAGGAAAGTTTTATTTATTTATTTATTTATTGCATTATTAATACAGTGTTGTTGGACTATAGCTCCAAGCAGGGCCGCCATTAGAAATCACGGGGCCCCGTACAACAACATTTACTTGGCCCCGCCCACCACAGACCCCAAGCCCCACCCCAGATCCAGCCCACCCCACACCACAGTTAAAAGACCACACAGACATCAGCACTAAAAACAGTAAACTCCTCCCCAAACAAGTTATAAAAAGCCATTGATGAAAATAACAAACTTTGGTGACAGGGCCCCCATAAAAGTTTTTTAAAAAAGCATTGGCTCCAGGGCCCCCCATAACAGTTTATATCTTTTTTAAAAATCATTGGCGCCCGGGTCCCCCAAAAATTTTTAAAAGAATTGGTGGTAATTAGAAAAAAAACATTGGCGCCAGGGCTCCCCATAAAAGTTTTTTAAAAAAAACATTGGCACCAATGCCCCCCTTACATTGGGCCCCATATTTTACCTATAGAGTATTAAAATAATACATTGGTGGCCAGGGATTTAATAAAATAAAAAAAAACACATTGGTGTTCTGTAGAATTGAACTCGTGGCTTCAGGACTTCAACTTCAACTCTTTTCGTGACTTTGGGACTTCAATTTCGGCTCTTTTCGCAGCTTTAGGACTTAAACTTCTGCTCTTTTCATGGCTTCAGGACTTCCACTTTGGCTCCTTTGGCAGTTTCGGGTCTTTTCGCGGCTTCAGTGTCACGATTGCCGCCCGGAGCAGTTCCAGGAGCTCCGGGCGGCGCGTCCTCCCGTGCCGGCGTCGCTTCCAAAATGGCTGCGCCCATGGCCGCCACGTGGGTAGCGGCGCCGGCGCGATGACGTCAGTGCGCCGACGTCAGCGCAAGGACGCCAATGACGTCACAATGGCGCCAAATTCAAAATAAAAACGCTACCTAGACGCCAGAATGCGCCCAAGTATAGGAAACTTTCCCTAAGTGTATCCTGGGTTCCCTGTGAGCTGATATTGCTAATCTTGTTCCTGATTATTATCTTGACCCCTTGCCTGGACTTTGGACTTTGCTGTTATCTGCCTGCCCCTGAACTCTTGCCTGGATTCTGACTTCTCTTTGGATTAACCCTTTGGACACCGCGACTTTGCTCCCTCAAGAGGGCTTCCTCCTCGATCCTGACTGCCTCCCTGGAGGGAGCTCCCGGCTCCCTGACATTCAGGACTTCAACTTCGTCTCCTTTGGTAGCTTCGGGTCTTTTTAGAGGCTTCATGACTTCAACTTTGCTCTTTTCGTGGCTTTGGGTCTTTTTGCAGCTTCGTGACTTCAACATCAGCTCCTTTCGTGGCCTTGGGTCTTTTCGCTACTTCAATTTTGGCTCTTTTAGCGGCTTCGGGACTTAAACTTCGGCTTTTTTCATGGCTTCAAGACTCCAACTTCGGCTCCTTCGGTAGCTTCGGGTCTTTTTGTGGATTTGGGTCTTCAACTTCGGCTCTTTTCGCAGATTCGGGACATCAACTTCGGCTTCTTTCCTAGTTTCAGGTCTTTTCGCAGCTTCGGGACTTTGACTCTTTGAGAGAGAGGGACTTTGGCTCTTTGGTGCTGTCAAGGGAGGCCTGGCTATTTCATGCAGCACTGCTGGGCCCCCCTTTGGGACCGGGCCTGGTACAGCAGTACCCCCTGTGCCCCCCTGATGGCAGCCCTGGCTCACAGCATGCATCTCATCTACAGAGACAAGGGGTAACCCTTCATCCCTATAAAGAATGAGTGTTTTGTTTTGAGGTTTCCAGACCACCATTATGCAGTCCCTACACTATCCCAACTACCAGTGGGTTTCTAATGAGAAAATTAAAACAGTGTTTTTTTATGTTTGTTCTGTTTGGCTGATTTAACCGACCAGGGAGATTCAGTTGAGCCACAATATGGCAATAACTGGCTTTTTTGCATTTATTTCTATAGTCATTTACAGATGTGGAAATGAGAACAAATGAGGCAAATGTGATTTTTTTTTTTTTTTGCCTTAAATCACAGACACCAGTAGACGTCTGGTCCAGAGGGGAGCTTTGTGCAGTTCTGTCGCCAACTCCCTGTGACCTTGTAAAAGTGTCGGCATGTGATTGATGGGGCACCTTGGCTACTGTGTGAAATAAAACTCTATAAGATCATCCGATGACAGTTATATTGTGCAGCCTTCCCTGTGACAGACAAAGAGCATTTACTGGACTTTGTGTCTGCTGTTATCTTTGCTTCCGGCCACTTAAACCTCTATATTATATCTGTATTTGGTGCTGTAAAATGGAACCGCTTGGAATGTACAAATGGGCTTTATGTTTACTGAGGACCAGGACACGACTCACGGTCAGGGAGGGTCATTTGGATTTTATTCAACACAGGTGGCAGCATCAGCTCAGAAATAGGAAATGTACTTTCTATACCAATTACCATGTACTTTTACAGCTTCTAGACGGAGGGTTGCCTTTACTATGGAGCTGCTGTAAATTATCAGTACTTCAGCAAAGCTGGCTGTAGTTAAAGATGTCCTTAATAGAACCAGGCTTTGGCTTAAATGTGGCCACTAATGTGGTGGTAATACAATCTTTTGACCATCGCCAAATTATTGGATTATGCAGGGGGGCCTGTGTAGTCTGAACAGTTTAGACCGCCCTCTAGTCGTGTTGCCATTTGTCTGTTTTTTAACTGCACAGTCTGGTATTCACATGGTACTGTTGCACGGGTCACCCCAAAAACTCATAGGTTGTGGATGGGCTGAAATTTTGACGTGCCACCACCCCACATAAAACATCAATCCACATTAATCCACCCTTCTCCTGGTGGTAGATGAATTATTTAGGTACTCACGCTTGCTCATCCCTTCCAGTGATGATAGGCATGAGTATATAAATAAGGATAGCACAGCTTGTCAGTTGGGTTTTGGGTTGTGTTTGGCTTAGTGTCAGGGGCTGCCTTTTAGGCTTCAGCCGAATCTCCAAATCCAGGGTTATGGATTTGGGCAAATACTGAACCGAATCCTAACCTTTCTGCAGGTGCTCCAGTGGAAATATCCAATAGGGTTAGGATTGGGTTTGGCCGGGGTCTTGGATTGAATAGTTTGGATTCGGGTGATTCCCTAACCAAATCCAGGATCCCTACTTATTGCCGACACACAATTTGTCAAGTGTCCAAAAAAAAAAAATTGTCACTGATAGACCTCAATGCATTTCGCAAATTTTCGATGAAGCGAAATAGGTTCAGTTCGCCCATCACTACGCTCAAAATTTATGTCAACATATAGCATGTAAATAAGCCCTAACCATAAACTTACTGACCTTGGAGTCACAGAGGCATTTTCCTGAATCTCATTCTTTCTGTATCTCAGGCCACTAGACCCAGCATCTGCTTCGGGCCCCTACTGGGGAGGCTAGCATCAGAGTCTGGCTTGAAGCAGTAACGTAACTAGAGGGGGGCGGGCCCTGGCACAGGACGAGCAGCCGGGCCCCCCTCTGTATGCTATTTTCGTCCGGAATCCAGTGGCACGCAAGCTGCCAAGGGGCCCTGGCCCAATCACACCCCCTGCTCCCCCAGTAGTTACGCCACTGGCTTGAAGGGAACATTCAGTGGCACTACATCCAGTAACTCTCATGGAATACATCCTATTTCTCTCATATAACCCTCTCATCTATACACTATACTAGGTGTACGATATACTAGGGGCACGCTGTAGTAGGAGTATGATGTACAAGCTGCACATTATACTAGGGGCATGATGTAATAGGTGCATGTTATACTAGGGGTATGCTGTAGTAGAAGCACACTGTACTAGAAGTATGATGTACTAGGTGTACTAATACTAGGGGCACACTGTACTAAGGGCACACTGTAATTGGGAGTACAATATACTAGGGGCACACTATACTAGGAGTATGATGTACTAGGTGCACATTATACTAGGGACATGCTGTACTAAGGACACACTGTATCCGGAGTATAATATACTAAGAGCAAATTATACTAGGAGTATGATGTACTAGGTACAAATTATGCCTCCATTTGTGCACCTGAAGGTCCTTGGGATGGCAGCCAAGCAGGTGAAGAGCAGATAGTGGGCTTGCAAGGGAACAGCTGACAATGACATAAATGACATAAAGAAGAGGTGGACGGTGTGAGCTGGGAGAGAGGAGAATGTGTGGGAGACGGGGATAGAAAGCAATATCTGCCTGCAAGCGTGACTCACTCGCTGAGTGGCACATTTCAGACCTGGAAGTGGGCTGTTCATAAAGGATGTTACACAAAATGTAATTCTTTCAAGATGACACATTCTCCTGATTGATGTTTTAATCTCACACCCATCTACTGAGAAAGACATGAAAGCTAGTAGGGTGGGGGGACTAATGGACAATCCGACTCTAGGGCAATAATTCCCCGTGTATTTGGCCAATACCAACAAAGTTGATTTTTGACAGCAATACACTGTAGAAGGGGACCTTAAACAACGAAATGTGTCACAGAATTGTATTTTGTACAAATTAATTTTGAGAGATGTTATTTATTGTATTACTCCATGCAGGCTGTTCCTGCTGAATTGTGCTTAGTACAGGGAATACCTATGCTGCCATAGTTTTATGTTATCTCTCTGTACAGACTATGAGCAAACTTAGGGGACTGTTCCTGCTGAATTGTGCTTAGTACAGGGGATACCTATGCTGCCATAGTTTTATGGGATCTTTCTGCACAGGCTATGAGCAAACTTATGGGGCAGTTTCTGCAAATTTTTTAACCTGGCTGAACTACCGAAAAACTTCAAAATAAGGGACAGTGTGGCCAGCAGACAAAGGGTTCTACAAATGAGCTTGTTTAGGTTTTCTGCTCCATAGAAGAATGAGTTGAACAACAAGGGGTGGGTATAATGATTATTAATATAGATAGTGAGTGGGATATGTCAGTTGGATCTGTACGAGGTGTACTTACCCTTTGATTTAGAGGGATCAGATGGGATCATTCCATCGCTTTGTGATCAACATAATCACACTGTCCATTTAATACATTACTATCATACCAACCGTAACAGTTCTGCTGCATGGAACTGGCACACAGCCGTAACGGCTACAAAGTCGCCTTGCAGTTTCATGCTTTCATAAGAGTCCATTGTTCTCTAGATGAGCAGCATCTTTCTTATGCCCCTTGTAGTGTTTAAATGCCTTTAATGGAAAGCAGGGGGCACAGTCAGCTGAAGCTGAATCATATTGACATTCAGTTATCAGGAATTGCCCCTCGGGCCTTGTCGTTATAGACCCTAGTGTCCATACTGCCTTTGCACCTAGTATTTTTTAATGCTCCTATTAATACAATGCCATGCCTAGAATAAATTTGTATTACTGTACAATAAAAGAATAATTGTAAATACTGTAAATGCTGCTATATTAAAACCCAGCAGCACATACATGGTACAGAGCCCTATGCAATACTAAAACTATTTTATATACATTAGCTTCCTCTTTAAAGGGTGTGTAAAGACCAATTATCAGTCTCTCCCACTTGTTGCTAAGGGCTGTTTTAATATTCCGTATAGGGGGGAGAGCTGGGAATGCTGAAAGCATAGACAACCAATAGCATAAGGCTTTTTTACTTGGGAACGTCTACGGCAGCCGCAGGCATGTATGTAATTACATATTTTTTTTATATCTGCCAATGTTAAATAGAATATCAATCTGAAACAGTGCCCCCAGTGGGCAGATTGGCATAACAAATCATAGCCTTTCAATCTGCTTCGCTCATCTCCATCTGTTGGTTGGCATCCCTCGGCTATTTGTACACGCTCCATTTAAAGTCTCTGTAGGCTTCTATATCTATACCTTTGAGCTGACGACCACCTGGTATTTACCCCTTTTTTTACTGCTCTTGTCACCTTTATTGTAACAGTTATATTTTCATTACTCATTAGGCACTAAACAAAGGCAAATATCATTCAGCCTCCCTTTCCATCATCCCAGGGGCTTTTTCAGCACTTCTTAAATGCCTTTCTTATTTATTCATGAATTAATGTATTGCTTGGGGTTAAACACCTTCCTTGCGGCAGGCAAACTACTCCATTGTGTTGCTCCTACTGCCTTGATATCGCACATCTTTATCATACTTTGTCTTCATATAATGTCACATTCAGCCTCCTTTTTTATCATCTCAGGGAATAGTGATGGGCGAATTTGTCCCGTTTTGCTTTGCCATGAAATTCGCGAATTTCCAGCTGGCGCCAATTCGTGGGTGTCAAAATTGACTCCGGCGTCGGTATTGTCGCCGGCATCCAAATTGACGCCAGCGTCGGAATTGTTGACAGCGTTTTTGCGAATTTATTACTCAGCAGCGAAACACGCAAATTTGCGCCTGGGGAATAAATTCGCCAATCCTATCAGGGAACAATTTAATTGTACAGCCATAAATGTCATAGAATGGCTGATTCATAGTAATTTTTCAATTGGTCTTCATTTTTTATTTCTTATAGTTTATGAATTATTTGCCTATTTCTTCTAACTCTTTCCAGCTTTCAAAAGGGGGAGTTGTCCCTGACCCCAGCAATCAAAGACTATTGCTCTGTGAGGCTGCAATTTTATTGTTGCTGCTATTTTTTTCATTACTCTTCCTTCTTTTCAGCCCCTCGTATATTCGTTTTCGAGCCTCTCTCAGTTCAAACCACTGTCTGGTTGCTAGGTTAATTGATACTTAGCAGCCAGATCTCAGCTGAAATTCCAAAGTAGAAAGCTGTCGAACGAAAAATGTTAAAAAAAAATTCAGAAATTACAGATAATAAAATGAGAGGACCAGTTACAAATAGTCTCAGAATATCAGGTGCTATGTCATGCTAATAATAAATTTTAATGTGAACAACCCCTTTTTCCTTTTATGAATCACTTAATTGCTTGGGGTGAAACACCTTCCTTCAGCTGTATGTAATGTTGGCCACCCGGACGACCAGTAAAATACCATACTGCCCCACACTATGGAAACAGAAAGAGGGACAAAAAGATTTGCCGCACGAAGAGCTTCAAAATGTTTATGGCCACACCTATTTTTCTGGTCACACCCCCTAATTACCATGTTCATTTTACAAAATTTGGCAGGTTATGAAAGTTTGAGCTCATTTCTGTGTTTTTTATGTGTTATTACAGTTTTGCTAATGAAGGTGAATTGCCCTTTAAGCTGCAAATCACAGTTTCCCCAAGAGACCTGCTTATCTTAAATTGTTACATAAGTATCTAAGTATATATTATGGGCTCTCTGCCAAAGGCCAATTAAGTTAGAAACGTTGTATCTTTTTCTGGCTGTTCAGTGCAGGAGATCAAAGAGAAGTCGGGACATTTCAGTAACAAACCCAGGACTGCGGGTTGAGCTGTCAAAATCGGGACTGTTGGGAGGTATGAAAGGCCAGGGTCAATAGTATAGATTTACCGGCAATGTACATGTAACACGCTCTCTTTCCTTCCTCAGCCTAGCCTAATTTCTGTTGAAATATGCCTATTATGACCCTTCCATGTGCAAAATTCTCATGTCATCATCAGCTCACCACTTACTTGTAATAGCCACGCCCCCTCATGTCATTCTCCTGCCCTTTTACACAATAATCTGTCCTTCAGGCTACTCTTTTGTTTATACTCCTTTGAAAAATAATACATCTTTCTTATATTTTTTTTTCTTTAAAGGCCATGTAAAGGCAAAAAAATTAAATCCCATTTTTACTTTCTTTAATGAAAAAGAAACCTATCTCCAATATACTTTAATTAAAAAATGAGTACTGTTTTTATAAGAAACCTGACTGTATGCAGTGAAATTCTCCCTTCATTTACTGCTGTGGATAGGAATTGTCAGATGGTCCCTAACTGCTCTGCAGGGAAACAATCATACTTATGAACAGCAGGGGGAGCCCCCGCCTTACTCCCCAGCCTTACAGAACTCAAGCAGCTTTGTTTGTTTCCCTGTAGAGCAGTCGGCGACTGTGTAGAGATTTGTATTGAATTATTTTTTTGCCTTTACATCCCCTTTATTGTTTCCAACTCCAGCTGCAGGGACAAAGATCATGGAGCCAGATTTAAACAGATAACTGGGATTCTAATTGGAGGATTATTTTTGCAGCAGCCACTGGTTCTGAGTTGGAGAAAGTTTGTATTAAACAATACAAAAACTATGAAATCCACATTAGATTACATGACAACACAGGACCCGGTTTTGATGCTTCCAACACGCGTCCAATTGTTTTTACTTTGCAGTTTCACAAATTTATTCGCCGGCGGCGAAACGCAGTAATTCAACGCGAATTTGCGCCTGCCAAATTTATTCTCCCATCACTAGTTAATAGCCTTTCTGACATTAGAGTTTTTTTCGGGGAAAAAACTTGATTCGAGTTTAGTCTAATTCAAACTGAGTTCGATTCAAATTTTCGAGTCAGTAAAATTCGTTTGTGTGAGCAAAATTGTAGAGAATGAGCTTCTACGGAAATACTCCAGCCAGGGCCCTTTTAAATACTTCTTAAATTCTCTTTTTTATATTATGATTATTACTATTATTTATGAAAGAACGTGTTTCTTTTGACAGAGAACTCAGAGCAACATTACTTTGAGGATTTATTGGTGTATTTATATAGACCTTAATTTTAGCCTTTCCTTCTCCGTAAAGGTTTTCTCTTTTAATATGATCCAAAGTGCTGAATAGCAATAACACAGGGAGATATACTCATTACATATTAACAAATAAATTCCTCTTCTAAATTTAACTAATTGAAATAATAAGGAATTGGTCATTGGTTATGCATGTTATGCTTTCCCATTCCTCCCCAACGGGCGTTTTACACTTTGTGCCTAAATTGCTCAGACACAGTAGGAGCAACAAAGTGAATCCCATTCATCTCCGGTGCCACTACCGATGGTGCCTACAGCAATCAGAGCTGCATCTGCAGCAAAGTTCATGCAAAAGTGAACTGCGCAGATGAATTGACTGATTGAATCTCTATGGAGCTGCGTTGGGATGAAATTGCACACTGGTGTGACCCAACAAACTGTCTTATGGGACTCCCCTAAAATAGCAGTATGTGTGTCAAGGTCACTGGAAGCAGTAAATGATTAAAGGGGAAAGACTTGATATTTATAATAATTTAAAATGTATATTTCCATCTGTTCTCTCTTACACAGATAGTGATATACATAAACACAGAATATTGTACACCCAGTACTGTCGTCTCTCCTACACACATTGTATACATATAGGCAGGGCTGCCATACTGTTTCTCTTAGACGGCACAGTATGAAATATACCTTATAATGTGCACAGGATACAAATTCCTTGCTGAATTGTATATAAGAACTGACATAAAGTTTCCTTTAGACCAGTGCTGTCCAACTGCTGTTGTACCGAGGGCTGGAAATTTTCTGGCCTACGTGGTGAAGAGCCGATAACGGAATCCAGTGTTGACCACTAGTGATGGACGAATAAATTCCCATGTTTCTCCACCTGCAAATAAATTCACGAAACTCCCGCGAAAATTTGAAAAAAAAATGTTGTGCGTCCACTATTCGGACTTAACGCCGGCGTCAACTTTCGAGTTGCGCTAATTTTTCGTCTGGAGAAATTCGCCCATCACTATTTACCACTCCCTGCTTTTAACAACACCCATGTTATGAAAATAAATGTTAAGACCATAACCACATTAATGGTGGTAGCAAACCAAAAAAACAAACGGTTGGTGTTCACTGCAAGAACTCATATGAAAAAAAAGTTTATTAATTCATATTAAGACATACCATTAAATCGAAAGTGGATAGCACAGCTATAAGGGACCTGTTTTGTGCCCAGTGCAGTGGGATGGAAGCCATCACTGTAGGAGTTTGTTATCAGTTGTTAACCGCATTTTAATTACTTGTTTCACACTGCGCTGTGGTTGGATAAGACCACACCATGCTATGATTGGACAGAGAATACTACTCTGAATCTTATGCAGTGCCCTGAGGGAAAGGGTCGAGAGCCATTGTGAAATCAGTGTCGGACTGGGACACCAGGGGCCCCCCCAAAAACCGTAGACCAGGAGCCCACTCTCAGTACTACCTGTATTATTCTTCCTCTCCTCACTTAACCTCTATCTATTATTCCATCTATTTAGCCTCTTTGTTCACATAGAAATAGGGAATGGCCATGAAATAGGCCAAATGTTTAGCAGCATGAGGGACCACTGACACCTGGGCCCACCGGGAGCTTTCCTGGTATCCCTGTGGGCCAGCTGACACTGTGTGAAATTATAAATTAAATTTAAGGGAATTTAAGTCCCATAGCAACATTTTTTAGTCCTTTAAAATGGACCTTCTAAAACACTTTGCTTTCACTGTCATAGTATTTTAGTAGCACAGATACCACAATCTGATATAATGTATCAAACTCTCTATCCCAGCCACAAAACCACAAAGCTGTATCCGACGGGAGGATCCCTGGATTTCCCCCACATTATGATGCAGGGAGATGGACGGAGGAGAAGAAACGAGAATTATTTCGACGATTTACCCAGATCCAAGCTGGAAAGACAAATGGCACAGGTAACTATGGTTCTGGTGTTGAAGAGAATGAGTGATGAATGAAATGAGGAGAAAATACTCGGAATGTTGATAAGAGGAGCCAATGTATTATTGACAAATCACTCTGAACAAACATAAATGTTGTTCATAGAGCACCTTAGGGCTTTAGCACATGGGCAGATTCGGGGAGATATGGGGGCAAATTCACTAAGATTCGTAGTTGCGCCAGGCGTAACTTCGCCACACTTCGCCACACTTCACCAGGCGTAGTTCCGCCAGCGCTCCGCAAATTCACTAAAATCTGGAGTTGCACTCAGGGGTAGCGTAAGGTTGCGAAGTTGCGCTAGCGTTGATTCGCTAAGCGAAGCGAAGTTACGCTAGCGATGGTTAATTTGCATACGGCGCCAAATTCAAATTTCAATGGAGGAATATGTAGCAGCACTACAAATGCCTGGGAAACCTTCAAAACATCAAATAAAATTGTTATTTTGCCCTACACATGTGCCCACTCTATAGTTAAGTTGCCATGAGTTAGGAAATGTAGGGGGGAAGGAGGGGAGCCCCAAAAAAAAATTTTGATCTTTTTCAGCCTATCACCCATAATATAGAAAAAACGCCAGCGTTTTTTGGGACTTAGAAAAAATGTGAACTTTTTTTGAAGCAATCCCTATCTACTCTATTGCGCTTCGCCTGGTCTGAGGTGGCGAAGGAAGTCTAGCGTAAAAGGTAGCATTCAGCACAATGCGCGTGTTAGTGAATTTGCGTAGTTACGTCCGTTGCGCAAATTCGCCAGGCGTAAGGGTGCAAAGTAACACTAGCAAAGTTACGCCAGCGTTCGTTAGTGAATTTGCGAAGTAACGAAAATGCCCAACGCTATCGAATTGATGCTAGCGTTAGGCGCTTCAGCGCTTAGTGAATTTGCCCCTTAGTCTCCTGATTGTCTCTTCTGCGGAGACAACTTTGGGCGACTTCGGAAATCGAAGTGCCGCGAGTGCATTGGCGCTTTCTTATTATAGCAGGCGGAAGGCAGGGAGACGGCAGTTCGGGGAGATTGTCACCCGCAGAAGACGTGATTAGTCGCCACTAAATCTCCCCGAATCTGCCCATGTGCTAGCTCCCTTAGGATGCCTTGGTCTCGGTCAGTGAGGGTGCAACATTGAAGGCTGTGATAATCTTCCTCTAGATTGGCCAAACTTTTGAGCTAATCCATTCCATTTAATGCAGTCAGTACATTGGCGCCCAAGCATTTATTCTTTATGCTGTGAAGCAATTATATAAGAAAATTTGAAAGGAAGGCAGTAACAAGGAGTGAAGCCAAGGTAAAATACAGATGTTGGCAAATGGAGTTAGGTTATCCTAATGCAAATCAGCCTTGATCTGTTGTGCAAAATGACTCCTTTTAGAGCATAGTAGAGTGAGAATGTATTTCTGCGATTCATTACATAGTGATTATGGCAGAGTGAATTCCTTCATGGAACATAAAATGCTGAGACTTATAACTATCATATAATGCAAGATAGGGGGGAGGGTGATCTGGAGAAGTGGTAGGTTTAATTCATTAGTGGAATTGAGGAAGACAAAGAACAGACCCAAGGTTATACAGGGTGTGACGCACAAGGTCTGGAATAAAAAAAAAAGGGTAACAGAAGGTTGCAACGGCTGATTCTTTATCTGGTGCCAATGTTTCTGCAGGGTGTCACATGGCTTTGGCACTGGTTTCATTAAACATTCATTCAAGATCCACCAATAAGAGGAGCATATGAATTTTATCGCACTGCTTCTCATCTTCTCAATGTATTCAGTGGGATACCAGGGGCCCACCCAAAAACCTTTGACCAGGGGCCCACCAGACAAACCTTAGACCAGGAGCCCACTCTCAGTACTATTATAATTCATCTCCTCATCTAACCTCTATTCTCCTAGTCTCTTTTATTTACATAATAAAAACTATTATCTCATCTATTTAGCCTCTTCTCATCTATGGCCATGAAATAGGCCAAATGATTAGCAGCATGAGGGCCCACTGACACCTGGGCCCACCGGGAGTTTTCCTGGTATCCCGGTGGGCCAGTCCAACACTGAATGCATTTAATGACTACCTGCATCTACAAACTTTGAAAGAAAAGGAGTCAATGTGGAAGGTAGGGTGCAAAGCAGGCCCAGACTGGCAATCTGTGGATTCTGACAAGTGCCATAGACACTCTCTACTTATTGGGCTGGCTTGGGCATAGCTTTGGGCCTCTATGTACCTGAAATGCCAGGGCCTATTTTAAATTAATGTCCAGGCCTGTTGCAAAGTACAAAATATGGGTACAATCCACAATTTTTTTGCTTGTTGAATTGCCATAAGTCTCTCAGCTCAATTTCATAGATCTACGGTCGCCCCCATGAATACAGCACTGTGGTGTTCATGTGAGGCAGGCCAGAGAAGCCAATTAGGTGCACCATCCTCAACTTATTTAAAAAGCCAGCTATAATGGGGTCCTGTACAGAACAGCACTGACCTGTCAATGAGGTGCCTTTGGCTTGTGCCAAACATGTTATTTGCTGCAAGGTGCAGAGCACAGCCAGACTCTGGAAAGAAGTGCATTTTAGTGCATTTGTCCATGTCTTAATTAATGACTGCTAAAGTTTTTTTTTCACCTTCTATCAAATAATCAATATGTGATTATAGTTCATTAAACAAGTAGGAGTAGTTGACCCTGGGAGAAATCCGATTTGCTTCTTCTGCAGCTGCCTGATTCAATCAGTTTTGGGGATTGGCCAAAATTGATGGGCTTATTTCAGTCTTGTTAACAATATACAGTCTCAATATTACTGTTTGGTGTCCCTGCGGGTGAATGATTCAGATAACACATATATTGAGAGAAGGTCTAGTTACCACCAAGACTGATATAATAATTTACAGATCTGCAAGGAATTATAAAAAAAGGACTTGCTTCTCCCTCAGCTACAGTGGGTCTTTGAAGTTAAAATATAAAATACATAGATGCAGAAACAAAGCATTAGATTTGCTGCCATATTGTTCATAAACCAACAGTTTTAAAAAAAATGTATATTTGCAATAAAGAAAGCATTTTAATGCAAGGGTGGATAGAGAAAAATCTTATCATTTTGAAAAAGTGCAGCTGCTTCTAAATGCACAGTGGGAGGATTTCATTAAGGGCTGACGTGATTCCTTTGACAATGTAACACACACCGTACATCTTAGATTATGATGGTTTCAGACAAATACCACAAATGCTTTCATATTCTCTGATGGCAGAAATTTCCTTCAGAAAGAGTGTTAGATAGTCATTAGTGACTCTTAATGGTGTTGAGCTATTTCGTTACCAGTATCCTTGTATCACCAATGTAAAAATAGGAAAATAGCCTTGTGCAAATGGCAAAAGAATGAGAAGTTAATGTAGGGCAAGCAAATAGCTGTAATTTAGCATTAGTCCAATTAAACTGAGAGCTGCTCCGAGAGAGAAAGAGACGTTAAGGCCTGTATTCATTAAAGACTTGTGCCCGGAAAGCCAAGATGCGGACACCTGCTCTACAGAATTCCTGCTCTTCTCATTTGCATTTTCCCTTTGACTTGGCATTTGATTTCGTTTTGGCAAACTCTTCATCGGATAAATTCCTCATAAATCTAAAACTGGGCATCAGAGAAGAGGAGTGTAGCAAATGCAAAGGGATTTTGACTGCAAACAGAACCTATGAAGGTTTCACACAATCTCTCAAAGGATTCAGGACTTCCTGCATCCTGCACTATTTATCTACAGAACATTGAAAACCTCCTGAAAGATGTGATTCATATAGGGCTGTCTCTTTGTTAATGTTAGAATTCACAGAATTTCTTTCAAACTGGCTCAACTTATCAAGAACCCAATAACCATTGGTTTAAGAGTGGTGGTCTTATTGGATACCGTAAAGGCCTTTAACATGTTACAATGGCATTGGCCTTATACAAACGGGTTGCCTGTTTAAGTGGACTACTCAAGGCTCAGTCTTGAGAAGACCAACAGCAATATTCCCCATTGACCCCTTGACATTAAAATAGCTTTAAGTAGTCAACAGCATTACACACTTGGGGACCGTCTTATAGTGGGTACCCAGATGCATGACTGAGGACCAAATCCAGTGGTGCAATCACTAAAAACTAGACATGGCAGAGTCTTGCTCTCTTGCACTCAGTAGAATAAACATTCTAAAAATGATTTATTTGCCAAAGTTTCTTTACAACCTACTCAATTCTGGTCAGAAAGGGGGATACCCAAGGGGTCACTACAGAACCCTGAGATGAGTCATACTCATGTTTTAGGCTGTCATGTCAGCCAATTGGTGTTTGTGTACTTGTAGCAAGGTGCCATGTTGGAAAACAGTTTTGGAGGAGGCTGTCTAGAGTCATTTGAAGACTATTTAAAGCACCATCTGAATATTATACCACCATGAAATCAGTGGACACAGTCATCCACTCATTTCAAAGGGCTCTGAAATTGGCACAAACTAGCAATCCATTAAATTAGGCGGTATGGATCATCCCTTGGGGCACAGAGAACCTCAGTTCCTGGCCACACCTTAGATAAGCTGCTACTCTGGGTATTAAACAATTGAGAGAATTTTTTTGTAAATTGAGAATGTAAAAATTTGGTGATTTAAAAAAATGAAATCAGGTGCAAAATTTGCTATTCATCTTAGCAACTAATCAGACGTCTGCTTTTAAGCAGCAGGTCAGTAAATGATTTGTTTATTATGACATTAGTATTTCATGGTTGCAGTTTTACTTTAGATCAGCTTACTAGCTTGTCATTGGTTAAGCATATATGGATACTTAATGAAGTCACTATTTAGCCTGTGAATTAAAATAATGGATAAGGAAGTTCTAAACTGTTCTTTGTTGGGTGTCTTACTGTCAATTTGTTTCACAGTTCAGTGGCGTCTTTGGTGTCTCCTGTCCTGGTGTTCATAGTGAACGTCATACAATGATTTCATAACAGAATTGACTAAATTCACACGCTACTTGTTACTTCTAGAGTAAATATGATTTTCAGACAGGAGATTGGGGAGAACCTTCTATTGGTCTTCGAGCCTCAACCGAGACAACCGGATCCATCCCATTCCAGTACTGGCAGCACCACCCGGAGAAACTCATCTTCCAAGCGTGTGATTACAAAGCATATGTAAGTATTGACTTACTCAAGTCAGTCTCTTAGACTATTATTATTGAGAGTGGGGGAATAATGCTTTGCTTTTCATATTGCTTTACCCATCATAATTATTATGCTGTAAATCTGGTGCAAATATATTTTTTTATACCGAAGTGGATGGTACCGGGAGCCCCCGTGACCGCTTAAAAGTTTAGTGAGAGATTTCAATGGAAGGTAATAACTTTGTCGACTTGTCTTTCTCTACGTTAGTACTTAATTAAAACCAAACAGCTCTAATGACGTAAGTTTTCTTTATTGTCGTCAAGTCTTTAAATGTTTTCCCTTGGCTTATACCTTTGGTCCAGAATACATCCGTAAAAAATAGAGATGTGAAACTCTACGGGGGAGTATAGCTTTAGCTTGATACAAAGGCTGGTGCCTTCCCGTGGTGAGATTCAGTGCGAAAGAGATGGCTTTGAACCTTTGGCTAAGAATCTTGCTCCCTCCTGTTGTGCCATATATCACATTGTCAGAAATTCTGCTTTGGCCAGTTTCAGAAGATGCAGGATTAATTTTTTGGAACACAGATTGATTGATATGAAGATGTAAAGGTTAAAGCAGAGAAGAATTTCTTGCTCCACTGTTGGCAATGGATAATTAACTGTTAAAGAAGCCATTACTAATTCCTCAGGTTGCTGTTAGGAATTTTGATGCCCATACGTCCTGATTCACCCAACCCTTCCTGGATCTTCTCAGCCCTGTGCCTGCTCTGCCCAAATTTCATTGAGTTTGGGCCCACGTGCATTGACTTTTTTTGAATTTAAGGGGCCCATTTACTTAGCTTGAGTGAAGGAATAGAGGAAAAAAACTTCGAATTTCGAATGTTTTTTTTTTGGCTACTTCGACCATCGAATGGGCTATTTCGACCTTCGACTTCAAATCGAACGATTCAAACTAAAAATTGTTCGATAGTCGAAGTACTGTCTCTTTAAGAAAAAACTTTGCCCCCCTAGTTCGCCACCTAAAAGCTACCAAAGTCAATGTTAGACTATGGGGAAGGTCCCCATAGGCTTTGCTAGCTTTTTTTGGTCGAACAAAAATTGTTGGATCGATGGATTAAAATCCTTCGAATCTAATGAATAGCCCTAAATCATTCGACTTCGATATTCAACTTCGACAGTCGAATATCGAGGGTTAATTAACCCTCGATATTCGACCTTAAGTAAATTTGCCCCTAAATGTGGTAATAGTATCCATTTAAACTTACCTCCCCTAGCCCACGAAGTGCAATCACATTTTATTTGAGACACCGCAAGCGCAAATGGGCCTTTAGTCAGGCCCGGATTTGCGTCAAGGCCGCATAGGCCCGGGCCTAGGGCGGCAAAAAATAGGGGCGGCATGCCGCCCAGCCACATTATGGGGACGTTCGCGTCCCCGTTCAACTACACCAGCTGCGCCAGCATTTTTTCGCCGCCGCGCTGGGAAGGTGGGCGCTAGGACCGCGCGGCCGCCTGGTTGGACCATGCGGCCTAGGGGCGGCCGGAAAAGAAATCCGGCGCTGCCTTTAGTGCTTATTTAAAAAGCAATTTCTTTCAGGGTCTGGCTGCCAGGCCAATCCAACCAGACACGGGAGGAAAAGAGTTCAGTAAGGTGCAGGCAGTGGGGTAATGGGTACATTCAGGAGCGGGTGGTAGAGCCCAGACTAGGTAGCAGGTGAGGTATTTGCCGAGGTATTTTCCACCACCACTATTTTTGCGCCCTGGGCACATGCATTTTTTGCCTTCCCCTAGTTCTGGTCCTGCTGGCTACATTTTGCAAAGCAGCCTCCTGTTTATCCACCATACCTAAGCTCTTTACCTTACACCAGAATGTTTTTCTGATGCAAGGTAAAGCACGGGTAGACAAGCGGCTCCTTTGCGGCCTACACTCGCCAGTGTTCCTTAACTTGCACATCCAAACAGCATGCATGTTAGGGAGCAGATAGAGGACGGCAGGATCTAAGCCTTCGTGTCAACAGTGTGATTACATTAAAAAGACAACCAAAAAAAGAAGACACAATTTATATACAGCATAGAATTTGAAATAGGAACATAATTTAGATATGTACTAGTAGATATGTCTAAATACTAATTAAACCGTTTCGCTGCCTCTTTGCATAAACTTGAGCCCACGTCATCCCCAGGGTATGATGTTCTGAGGAGGGCACTAAGTGCCTTTAACAATAAATAATTCAGTTACAAGAGGGCAGTTCTGCGCATAGGGAATGAAAGACTCTCTGATGCACGAAATACACAATTAAATATTAAAACTATATCTTAGTGTTGTTTCAGTGACTGTATAATTCTTACGGCAGAATCTGACACTTGCGGTAATAGGTCTGTTTAAGACAGTCTAAACACTATAACTGCCACAGCTGTCTATGGACCCCTTGGGAACCTCAATAGGAGCTTATACGTCTTTTCTTCAGATAAAGAAACTAACCCCTAAAAATAAATTCCAACAAAAATCCACTCAATTATAGCAGATGTTTAATAAATGTTATTATTATTTTCTATATTTATTAATAAAATATGGAAACTATTAGTATTTATTTTTAACAATAATATTGACATTTTATCATTGGTATTATTAACATTTATTAAATATCTCCTATAATGTAGAACATGTTTTAAATGTATTTTCAGTATTTAATATTATTTTAATTTTTTTTTTGTCCAATTGTAGAAGACATTTAAATAAATGTTATATTTATAATAATAAAAAAGGATATTACAGGTACTGTATCCCTTAACCAGAAAGCACTTGGTCCTGAGCATTCTAGACAACAGGTCCCATAATAATAAACTGTTTATATATTTAAAGGAGAACTAAAACTTAAAAAAGAAGTAGGCTAAAAACGGCATACATAAAGTTTTGAGCTTCTCTACCAACCCAACTAGAATATATATTGTGCAGAATCTGTTTGTCTATAACCGTGATATAAGTTTTATCTAATGGTGATAATATCTAGTAGAATTAAGTCCGAATGTTATAAACTCTTTGAGTTTTTTACTATAAAATCTGAATTTTTAGTCGGAAAAAAAACTACATTTTTTTGGGATTTATTAAAGCTCGATGCTGCAAAAATTCTGAATCCGAAAATCCGAGATCTCAGAGGTTGTATATACAGTAAAATGGGAGATGTCCCTATCCTATTTGGAAGTTTCTGTGGTTTACGCTGGCATTAGCCTGAAAATCCGACTACTTTGGACTTTTCAGGCAAAAATCTGAAAAATGTTGGCTTTTTGGGAAAAAATCCCGAAAAAATCGTACAATACGGGAATAAATTTCAAAAAAATTGTACGATTTGGGTTTTCACTCAGTTTTGTTAAGTTTGTCCCCTATCCAATTAAACCGTGCTTAAATAATAAATAAGGTCACATCATGGATTCTAGTTTGTCTGACTTTTTTTATTTTAAAAAATTGAAAAAATCGGGATTTTGATAAATAACCCCCTTAGAGTCTTTACTTTAAGAAGTGGTAGGGAATTCCCCTTGAGGGTAGTAAAGTCATTTAATCACAATGGTTCCATTGAACTTCAGTAAGCTGGACCTATGCCTTAATACCACTCATTTCAAGCACAAGGAAGTCTTTTATAGACAAATATATGGCTGTGCCATGGGTTCGTCTTTATCTCTAATAGTAGTGAACCTTTACATGGAAGTGGAAAAGAAAGCCCTGAATACATTCAAGGGAACAGCACCAAGTCATTGGTTGAGATATGTGGACAACACCTGAGTCAAAATTAAAGCATATGAGGTTCCAGCTGTCACTCAACATATAAACTCGGTAAACAAAAAATTGAAGTTCACTAAGGAAGATGTAAGATGGCAAACTGGCATTTTTGGACTGTGCATAAAAAAGCATACCAACATCTGAAAGGAGCTCTGAAAACTTGTGGTTACCCAGACTGGGACTTTATCAAAACAAAATCTAAGCCAAGGAAAAAGACTAAACCAAATAACAGAGGGAGAGCTTAGCAGGCAAGCAACATAGTCATCCCTATGTTGCCGGAACATCGGAAAAACTTTCAAGAAACATTACATTTCTGTGTAAATTAAACCCAGCAACACCCTAAAACAGAAGTTGGTGCACCCTAAAGATCCATCACCAAAGCACATGAAGAACAATGTGGTCTATGTTGTCCAGTTTGCAAGCTCTCCAGTGCCAGTAGTCATTCATTCAAGATGATCCTCCAGATTGTGACCTATTTTTTTGTGTACACCCAGCTCCCCATTTTTGAAGCCATCAAACACCAAAACAACAAAACAACACTATGTTGCCATTTGATTCCAGTTTAATATCATAAATCCAAAAACTATGCAGCAATGGATGCCCATATGTTTGATATCAGCAAGATGGCCGAAGTAGGCGGAATTCTTATTGGCAAATCCTCCAGCATTTGTAAATAGGTGTGGGCTGCTCTTTTTTTTGTAGAGCTGGGAATGTTTACATCCCTTTGAATATATAAGTTTATTTATATGTATAGAGATATTGTTAATAAATTACATTGTTGTATGAGTGTAAAGTAGGATTGTATTTTTTAATAGCTCTCACCACTGGATACATCTACGCCTAAGTGCTTTAAAGGGAAAGAATGTCCCAAAATTGTTAGGCTTAATACATGTACGGTAACATAGCTTCCTTGATTTTCCCATGCAAGGAGAATAAAAATAGCGTGTAAAACTATACATAGTTTACTATTTCATATGTTTAAATGTAGTTTTCTAATATGAGAATTTAGAACCCATTACTCAGTAATATCCAAATGTGGCAGATCTTTTTTAATATACTTAAGCCTAAATGATTTTAGGAGCCACTATCCCTTAAAGCAGTGATCCCCAACCAGTAGCTCGTGAGTAACATGTTGCTCTCCAACCCCTTGGATGTTGCTCCCAGTGGCCTCAAAGCAGGAGCTTATTTTTGAATTCCAGCCAATCACAGCCCTTATTTGGCACCACCTAGGAACATTTTCCGTGTTTGTGTTGCTCCCCAACTCTTTTTAAATCTGAATAATGCTCACGTGTGAAAAAGGTTGAGGACCCCTGCCTTAAAGGATTGTATAAGTTTAGACTTTTTGAACTTTTCTGGTTCGTGGTAATCTACATTATGAAGCGAGGGTGCCCACTCTCGGGTGTTGAACTATCATTACTGTAAGGCGATTATAGGAACTGTAGTTCGACAACATCTGGAAACTCAAGAAGATGGACATCCCTGCTTGTATGGAAAAAAATATCTCAAAGAGATTAAGGGATCATATTTATAAAGGTGTAAAGAAAAAGTTTAAAAGCTAAAGCAGTCGGCCTATGAAAGTAATTTTTGCACACCTTTATAAATATGCCTGTGTGTATTTTAGTTGTGATTTTTTTTCTCAATGGCCCATATGTGTTCTAGATTCTATATCTATATATGCAATTTATGAAATCATGGCACTGATCTTTAGACATCTCTCCAGGATACTGGTGTGCCAGGAACTTTGTCCTCCTAGACCCATTCCACTCCTTTCATTATTTTCCTCTGCTCTGTATTCCTTTCCCTTCCCATTGCACTTTTTTTAAATCATTTCTGTCATACCGAGAAGAGGTTGACGTTCTATTAATGCATCTCTGCTTGATCTTCAAACCCTTTCATTGGTACACACGTGGAATGATTATGCATGTTGCTGTACACATACACAATGTGCAATATCATTACTATCTCTTTGTGCCTCGTCCCTAAAACAGAATAGTTGATTCATCAAATTAGGGAGAGTAAAGTACCAATAAAACAAAAAAAATTAAGAAATTGGGGAGGGTAGCTGGAAAAAATACATTTAGGGGCAGATTTATTAAGGGTCGAATTGAGTTTATTTTAGTGTAATTCGATTAGGCAATAGTCCAAATTCGATTCGAATTTAAAAAAAATTCAAAATTCGAATACTGTCCCTTAATTCAAATTCGACTATTCGCCATCTAAAACCTGCTGAATCTGTGTTTTAGGCGATGGGGGACCTCCTACAATCAATTTGGAGTCGTTTGGTGGATTTTGAAAAAAAAAATTAAATTTTTATATGGTGAAAAAAATCGATTCGAATTTGCAGCTCAATCCTATTCACCCATTTTTAAAAATTTATATTTGTTTTTTAAAAAATTTAGATTGGTCATTTTTTCGAGTTTATGGGAGTAAACTCGAAATTCGTCCCTTGATAAATCTGCCCCTTAATAATGAATCCTGTTTTTCCTGGTGTCTGTCTAATCAGTTTAACTGGAAGGGCTGCAACAGGAAAAATTGCATTTACATTTCAATGCATGGATTTGCCCCTAGGTCTCATGAGATCGAAGCAGTCAATACGGTTCTTACTTACTTAATCTGTTTCTAGCACGAGACAGAAAGGGATGAGAGGCCACCACGAAAACTAATTTTAACTTGAAATCACATGAATAAAATGCACTAAAATCACTTTTGATTGCCCTGTCATACTGCACTGTTTGGGAACTGGAAACTGTCACTGGAATACAAATTGCTTATAGGTGAAAGACTTATTTCCTGTATTGATACCTCGGTATTTAAGGGTCTCCACTGCTCAATTAAACTGCATATTTTTATAGAGATCATTTATTACCCAGGGAGACTGATTTATTCATTTTCACCTTTTTCAAAAAAAAACTTCGACCATTCCCCATCTAAAACCTGCCGAATTGCTGTTTTAGCCTATGGGGGACCTCCTATGACCTATTTGGAGTCAATTAGTGGACTTTGAAAAATTAAAGTTTTTTTGGGAAAAACGCTGAATTGAATTGGATCGAATGCAATATTCCTTCGATTTGTACAATTAGAATTTGGCCGAATACGGACCTACTTGACCAAAAAAAAAACTTTGACTTAATTTCGGTTGGTCTTTTCAAATTCGAATTTCGAAGTTTTTTCAATTAGAAATTCGACCATTGATAAAATATGCCCCTAAATGGCAGATGGTCCCTTTAAAATTGGAAGATGGTTTTTGCCTTTATGATTGTCGAAAGTTTCTGGCTTTTAAAGATGGTTTTCATTGGACAATCCAATAAATTTGAGTTCTCGATAATTTGAATAATTTGAGATATTGGGCGACAATTAGAAAAAGTTGCATAACTTGAATTGTTGCATGATTTTGGACAGACTTTTCCCGCATGGATCATTTTTGATCTGAATTGTTAGTAAATTAAGCCAGATCGTGGATGAATTTGATTCTATTACAAAATGAGTAATTCAAGTTTTAGTAAATACTCCCCTTCCGTTGACTTCTATAGAAGCACACCAGATTTTAGCTGCTGAATTTTTTTCAATTGGAATAATTATAGATTTATCTTGGAAATTTGGAAAACTTACTTGCACAAGGAAAACAAAACCCTGAATCCAAAAACACACTTTTTTAGTGTGTATTGAATCAGATAAATAGCAATATTGATTTTTTATAAATTTGTCACTTTTAAACAGATTATTTTACAAAAAAACAGTTTGTAAAATAAAACATGACTTCAATGACTTGCCTTAGCCTGTTTATTCAGCAAAGCCTACCTGGCAAGATGCTAAGACACCAGTCAGTTCAGTTGGCAGGTAACTAGGGAGAAAAGTAGTTGTGAGATATTCTTCAAAAAATTCAGCGTATTTCATTCAGCAGCATTTCTTAACCTTTGTTGCTGGGGATCCAGTTTCATGACCCAAAACAGGGAGGCCAATTTATCAAAAATCTAATTTTCTAGTTTTTCAATGATCCAAAAACACTAGAAATTATTGAATATGTGCTTATTAATTTAAAAAAACGTAAATTTCAAAACTCGGTTATCTTAAAATGTGAAAAAATTCGAACAGGGTAAAATAACATTCTATCCATTGGTTTCAAAGTGTAAAGTTTTTAATGAATATTGAAAACTAGGGATGCACCGAATCCAGGAATCGGTTCGATATTCACCCATTTGCAGCAGGATTCAGATTCGCCGAATCCTTGTGCCTGGCTGAACCTTAAGGGGCAGATTTGTCAAGGGTCAAATTGAAAATTCGAAGTAAAATAATTCGTGCTATTTTTGTGTACTTCGACTAGGGAATAGTCAAAAATTCAATTTGTATTTGAAAAAATTTAAAAAATTCAAATATCGAAATTTTTTTACAAATTAAAAAATTCGACTTCGACCATTCGCCATCTAAAACCTGACAATTTGCTGTTTTAGCCTATGGGGGACCTCCTAGAATCTATTTGGAGTCAATTGGTGGACTTTGAAAAGTCAAACATTTTTTTGAAAATACTTTGAATCGAATTCGATCGAATACAATCTTATTTCGATGCGAATGATCGAATACAGCCAATACGTTTCGGTTGGTCTTTTTTTATTCCAATTTTGAAGTTATGGGAGTTCAAAAAAACTCCCATTACTTCGAAATTAAACCCTTGATAAATCTGCCCCTAAGTGACTTTTCGTCACAAAACAAGGTAGTAAAAAAATGTTTTCCCTCACTGATTTGCATATGTAGAAAAAAGCTGACAGCTGCATAAATACACTTGCGGTATCAATTTCGCCAATGACATGCTACGCTAACGCATTTATACTGCGGTCAGCTAGCACCGAAAACGTGGCAGGTATCCGCATGTGTGTCCGTAGCCTAAAATCCCTGTCTTATGGGTTAGCTAAAAAATTGTGCAAACTAGAATTCCCCAGCAACTTTTATTTTAGAGACAGTTTTCCTTGAAATGGAAACATTTTACCATTTTGGATTGTGGCATAAAACCCTGATTTTGGGAGAAGTTCACTTTTATCCTGCAATTATTATCGCATGAACTACTCGGGGGTAAAAGGCCAACTTAACCAGTGCATTTATTTCTCTGGAAATGTCGAGAATCTTGTAAATTCAACAAACTTCATGGGATAATTGTGACGGCTTATTCTACATTCAATTCAGCTTTTGATTTCTGAGCAATAAATGCTGTTTTCCTTGATATTTTTTTTGCATTGATTTTAAGGAGCTAATCTTTAAAGCACTGCCTCCTCTATTCCAGAATTATATTTGTGTGCAAAAATGTATATATAATTAAGATTTAAACATTTAAAAAATGAATCTGTTAGTGCTGACTTTCAGAAATCAAATCATGATTGTAAACATGAAATAATCAACATTAAATGGATAACTGTAGAAGCAAGAAAAGTCGGTTTAATAAAATTGAAGGTCTGAATTTAAAACCACAAATAGGAGGCTGGTGCTTTAAGGCTTTTTTTTTATTTCTTTTTTTTTTTTTATGGATGACATAATATCTGGGGACAGATTTTGTTTGATCCACCAGAAGGATTCCTTTGTTTGTCTAGTTTCAGAAAATGTCTAGTATGTTTTTCTTTGTCTAGAGCATGCCATTTGGGGGAAAATATCGACCCATAGTAAATCCCGTTCCTCACCCCCAGTGTTCCTGGTCTGTGATGACAAAGGTATATAGTGCACTTATTTTTTTTGTTGTTTTTGCTCTTCACTTTATTTCATTTTAGGAAAAAAATTTTTTTTCAATATTTGAACTATAAACATTATTATGGGCAACATTTAATAAATCCTTATAGTGATCATATTAAGATTTAATAAAGCGTATTTTAGGGAGTAGGAAAATACAGCAATTTTTTTATCTGTTTTACTTGCCCCAATCAATAAATCTAGGAATTAGATGCACATTCCGCTTGGAAATGAGTCCTTTTGGTTCCATAAACAGTTTTGGACACTTTGCATGAAGAATCATAGGGGTATATTTATCAAAGAGTGAAGTTAGAGATCCGCTAGAGTGAAATTCCGCCACGCTCCATTCATTCCTAGGGGATTTTTAAAAAAGTATTTATCAATGGGTGAAAGTTCACTCTTTGATAAATACGCCTTTCAAAATCCCATAGAAATGAATGGAGAGTGGTGGAATTTCACTCTAGCGGACTTTGGAGATCTCTAACTTCACTCTTTGATAAATAGACCACATAGGCTCGTAATACAAAATGTAAGAATGAAGAATAGATCATTTTCTCACTGTATGGAAGCATTTATGTGGCACCAATGTCATCCATTTGACCTTTTTTTTTTTTTTTTACTTTTTGGGGGGTATTTATCAAAAATCCGAAAATTTCTCATAATTTTCTGAAAACTACTCCGACTAAATCCGCGTGGATTTTCCCCCGTTATTTATTAATACATTTTCCTGAGGTTTTCTTGTGCAGAAAAAAAACTCTATAAAATCTGAAAAAATTCAAATACCGCAACTTTTTTGATTTGACGCCCGAATACCGCAACTTTTTCGGGTTTGACTCCCAAATAACACAACCTTTTCGATTCAACGCCTGAATGCCACAACTTTTTCGGGAAACCCAGCACAGATCAGAAAATCGCTCATGTACTTCTACATGAACTCGGCAGGTCTGAGTTGGAGTACTTTTTAATTCTGATTTTTAAAACCCTCGGGGGTTTAATAAATCAGGAAAAATTCTAGTTTTTCCCCTTTAAAAGACCAATGAGAAAAAATTGGATTTTAATAAATAACCCCCTTTTATGTATTGTATTTTTATATTTTGTTAACAGTTGAACTAATATAATTTGAAATTCACGTACGACCATCCATATACGCGTTTATTTGTCAAATGCCAAATGTTCAGATATAGATCGTTTGTTAATGCAACTATTTCAAACAAATGGAAATTGTAGGATTAAAGTCCCAAAAGTAACAAATCTAAAGATGATTTGGCCTTTAACAACTGTCAGACAACAATCGTCATGTCCCAGAAATACATTGTTGGTCACCCATGGATATTGTCAGGCAAAACATGGACAGATATTATTGTTATCTGACAGAATTTTTTTAACCTGCCCAATCGACTAAACCAACAATCAATCGCCTTGGTAAAATTCACCGGAGGATAATTCGGAGCCCACACACAGTTCAGAACAAAAAAAATCTGGCCAACCAAAGTGTTAACTTGATTATGAAAGTTTATTTATTTTTTCTATCACGCTGACATTTTGGGGCCGATTCATCAAGGGTCGAATATCGAGGGTTAATTAACCCTCGATATTCGACTAGGAACTAAAATCCTTCGACTTTGAATATCGAAGTCGAAGGATTTAGCGCAAATGCTGTGATCGAACGATCGAAGGATTCGAAGGATTTTAATCCAACGATCGAAGGAATATCCTTCGATCAAAAAAACTTAGGCAAGCCTATGGGGACCTTCCCCATAGGCTAACATTGACTTCGGTAGCTTTTAGCTGCCGAAGTAGGGGGTCGAAGTTTTTTTTAAAGAGGCAGTACTTCGACTATCGAATGGTCGAATAGTCGAACGATTTTTAGTTGGAATCCTTCGATTCGTAGTCGTAGTCGAAGGTCGAAGTAGCCCATTCGATGGTCGAAGTAGCCCAAAAAACACTTCGAAATTCGAAGTTTTTTTACTTCGAATCCTTCACTCGAGCTTGATGAATCGGCCCCTTAGTGTTACCTAGACAAACCCTGCGTGTGTATTGGTCGGTGGGTTATTGTTACACAAATATTAATATACTTTTATTTTAGTATTTAGGTTCGATGCTGATTAAGGAACTGAGAGGTACAGAGTCGACACAGGATGCGTGTTCGAAAATGAGGGTATGTGGGTTTTCTGATAAGTAAGGTGTTTTACTGTGGAATGTGTATATATGAATAACCTGTAAAAGATATAGAGAATTAAGAACCTCCCTATTGAAAAATATAAAAATAAAAAGTATATTAGAAGTCACTGAGGGGTTCTGTGACCATATAAAGGCACAAGGCTGCAGGCTGAGTTATACAGGGAACTCTGAGTATCACTCATGTATTATAAGGTATAATGTACCCCCTACTGTATATGATAAGGATATTAGAAGTCACTAAGGGGTTCTCTGACCATATAAAGGCACAAGGCTACAGGCTGAGTTATACAGGGAACTCATAGTATCAGTCATTTATTATAAGGTATAATGTACCCCCTACTGTATATGATAAGGATATTAGAAGTCACTGAGGGGTTCTGTGACCATATAAAGGCACAAGGCTGCAGGCTGAGTTATACAGGGAACTCATAGTATCACTCATGTATTATAAGGGATAATGTGCCCCCTACTGTAAATGATAAGGATATTAGAAGCCACTGAGGGGTTCTGTGACCATATAAAGACACAAGGCTACAGGCTGAGTTATACAGGGAACTCATAGTATCACTCATGTATTATAAGGGATAATGTGCCCCCTACTGTAAATGATAAGGATATTAGAAGCCACTGAGGGATACTGTGACCATATAAAGGCACAAGGCTGCAGGCTGAGTTATACAGGGAACTCTGAGTATCACTTATGTATTATAAGGGATAATGTACCCCCTACTGTAAATGATAAGGATATTAGAAGTCACTGAGGGGTTGTTCTGTGACCATATAAAGGCACAAGGCTGCAGGCTGAGTTATACAGGGAACTCTGAGTATCACTCAGAGCTGATATTAAGTGGCATATTTATCCAGGGTCAAATTTCAAATTTGAAAAATTTCAAAATCCGAATTCAAAAAGACCAACTTCAATTAAGTAGAAGTTTATTTTTGGCCAAATAGGTCAGTTTTTGATCGAATAGGTCCGTATTCGGTCGAATTTGTGCATTCGATCAAATTCGAATCAACGTTTTCCCCCAAAAAGTCCACCAATTGACTCCAAATAGGTTCTAGGAGGTCCCCTGTAGGCTAAAACAGCAATTAGGAAGATTTTAGATGGCGAATGGTCGAGGTCGAATTTTTAAAGCGACAGTACATGATTCTTTTTTTTTCAAATTTGAATCGAATTTGGACTATTCCCTTGTCAAAGTACAAAAAAAATAGCTTGAAATTCGAATTCAAAATTTCCCCTCGACCCTTGCTAAATCTGCCCCTAAAAGTTGATGCTTTCCTTGTTGAATCCAAACCGTTTATATTTAGTTTTAGTCAATCGGCATTAATTCATAATTGAATTTGTAAGAAGGAATTGAAACTATAACTCACTTTGCCTTTGTGGTCAATGACTTGAGCTGTATTGCTGTAGCAAGCAATAAAGGAGAAGCAAAAGAAGCTTCTGTTCTGAAATGTAAATTAAAAATGAAATATTGCAAAGCAGATGACAGGCAGCAAATCGTTCCTTAAACCCCCACAAACCTGGGGCTATGGCTTATGATACAGCCAGGCCTACCTGGGATTTCTTTGACACACTGGACCCTGTTATCAATAAAATGACGGTGTTGCTTTTCAAGCACAAAATTATACAATATACAATGTACTACTGTGTACAGATATATGTTCTACACTGAATACACAATTAATAGGATCAGTAGTGCAATTACTCACTCTTGTTCCTTATGATCTAGGCTTCATGTCCAACATGCAATCTTTTATCTGATGGAATAAAGTCATTTAGGCAGCACTTCATGCTAAACTAGACTACGGGGCAGATTTATCAAAATGTGAGTTCAGATTTTAATAAATAAAAATTCATCCGTGTTTTTTTCATTCCTTGGATTTTTTTACAAGGATATTTATCAGTAGGTCAAAATTAGAACTCACGCTTCCAAAAATACCATAGGAATGAACAGAACGTGGGTGAGTTTTATTTTATTAAAATCTGAACTCACACTTTGATAAATCTGCCCTGTACCTCCAGGAGTGTTTATCTGCGTAAATGGAAACCCAGGAAATATAAGATCATGTTCTTTTTAACCGTACCATTGAATATTGAACATTTACTTTAGAACTAGGGATATATTTATCAAAGAGTGAAGTTAGAGATCGCCACAGTCCACTAGAGTGAAATTCAGCCACTCTCCATTCATTTCTATGGGGTTTTGAAAGGTGTATTTAACTTTCACCCATTGATAAATACCCTTTTAAAAGTCCCATAGAAATGAATGGAGAGTGGCGAAATTTCACTCTAGTGGACTGTGGCGATCTCTAACTTCACTCTTTGATAAATATATCCCCTAACACCACCAGCTTAAGACATTAGGGGTAGATTCATCAAAGAGTGAAGTTAGATATCTCCACAGTCTGCAGAGTGAAATACCACCCCTCTCCATTCATTTTTATGGGATTTTTAAAGGTGTATTTATCAAATGGTGAACTTTCACTATCACTCTTTGATAAAAACACCTTTAAAAATCCCATAGAAATGAATGGAGAGAGGAGATATTTCACTCTACGGACTGTGGAGATCTCTAACTTCACTCTTTGATAAATCTACCCCTAAGGGGCACAGTCCACTAGAGTGAAATTCCGCCACTCTCGATTCATTTCTGCGGGATTTTTAAAAGAGTATTTATCAATAGGTGAAAGTGAAAGTTCACCTTTTGATAAATATGCCTTTAAAAATCCCATAGAAATGAATGGAGAGTGGCAGAATTTCACTTTAGCGGACTATGGTAATCTCTAACTTCACTCTTTGATAAATATACCCCTAAGGCTTTTTGGAAGTTATGTAATAAAAGTCACTAAGTTTGCTTCTTCGGCTCCTTGCATGGCTTTGGGTCTTTTCAGGGTTTCAGGACTTCAACTTCGGGTCTTGTTGTGGCTTTGGGTCTTTTCGTGGCTTTGGATTTTTCATGGCTTTGGGTCTTTTTGTGGCTCCTGGTCTTTTTGCAGCTTTGGTTTCTTTTGCGGCTTCGGTACTCCAGCTTTTCAGGACTTCGGCAGTTCCGGGCCTTGGCAATTCGGGGCTTTGGCAATTTGGGATATTTGTCTCTTTCGGTGGCGCATCGTTTCCTCACTGGCATGGAGGGCCCGACTTATTTGAAAAGTGCAGCACAACCAGGCCCGCTTGGGGCCTAGTACAGTTGTACCCCCTGTGCCCCCCTGATGACGGCCCTGATTGTAGGGACATTAGTTCATAGTTTATAATGCACATTTTAGCACTTCTGCGTAGATATATTGTGCTATAGCATCGTTAGTGCCATAATTGTGTGCCGCTCCTGCAGCATCCGATTGAATCACAAAGCAGGACATGAACCAACCCAGAGATCTGTACAATACACACTGTATATATAAGGCACTTTGGTTATTAGTGATGCTCTCAAGTGCAGGTCACACTGAGAGCTCGTCTCATGATGAAGGAAATAGCCCACCTCCTAGGAAAATCAGTGCATCTCATGACAATCCCCAAGTTGGGTTGAAAAGGATGGCCTCTTCCTTCCCAAACTCATTGAAAGGACCATAAAGGCATTGCTTTCAATTCCACAATTCTACAATTGCTGTAGTCTATTGCTTTCATTTTTTTCTTGTCTAAGAGGAAACCCATCCTGCGGGTTTATCAAACTGACAGATTGAACAGAAGCAAGGTATGGTGTTAGTAAAACCACTTTCCTGGGCGTTCATGTAGCATATCATTGTTTCTCATAATACAATTCCTCTGGTGCTTTATTGTGACATTGATTAGTCCTTGCAGTCCTTCTCACTGCTGCTACTTCAGCATCACTGCTGTGCCGCATCCCATTTACATGATAATGTTTGCATTACTGAGGTGCCTTAAATCTTATTTTATTTTGTTTTTTTAATGGAATAGCAGACTATTGTGCTGAAAATCATGAAGGAAGGAATTGAGCGAAATGCCTCGGCTTGGAGGGCCCCTATATATTTTTAAAATTTCCCTAAAATGTTTAGAGCTGAATGTATAATTATCTCACTCATTCCCCAAGTATCTATAAAGATGTTATTGATAGCCTCGTAAAAGTCTTTGTTGTCAACTCGTCCCAACTAGAGATGTCGCGAACTGTTCGCCGGCGAACTTGTTCGCGCGAACATCGGGTGTTCGCGCTCGCCGGAAGTTCGCGAACGTCGCGCGACGTTCGCCATTTTGGGTTCGCCATTGTTGGCGCTTTTTTTTGCCCTCTCACCCCAGACCAGCAGGTACATGGCAGCCAATCAGGAAGCTCTCCCCTGGACCACTCCCCTTCCCTATAAAAACCGAAGCCCTGCAGCGTTTTTTCACTCTGCCTGTGTGTGCTGAAGAGATAGTGTAGGGAGAGAGCTGCTGCCTGTTAGTGATTTCAGGGACAGTTGAAAGTTTGCTGGCTAGTAATCGTTTTGATACTGCTCTGTTATTGGAGGGACAGAAGTCTGCAGGGGTTTGAGGGACATTTAAGCTTAGGTAGCTTTGCTGGCTAGTAATCTACCTTCTACTGCAGTGCTCTGTATGTAGCTGCAGTGGGCAGCTGTCCTGCTTCTGATCTCATCTGCTGACTGCTGCAATAACAGTAGTCCTTGTAAGGACTGCTTTTATTTATTTTTTTGTTGTTTTACTACTACTACTACTACTACTATAAGAGCCCAGTGCTATTAGTCTAGCAGTGTTGGGGAGTGGGACTGGTGTGCTAATCTGCTGCTCCTAGTAGTTCAGCAGCACCAACTTTAATTTTTTTTTTTAATATTCATTTTTTTTTATTTTACTTTTTTTTATTTTACTACCGCTGTAGTAGTGTATAAGTTGACCTTTTAGGCATTATTTGCCCTGTAGGCATTATTTGCACACTGTTTTCTTCAACCCGCCATCTAGCTGTGTGACCTTGTTCACATTCTGTCTAAATATCCATAATATTACCGTCTCCAGAAAAAACACCGGAGTGACTTTTTTCAAGCAGCATTCATATATTTTACGTAATCCGTATCCACCGCTGTAGTAGTGTATACGTTGACCTTGTAGGCATTATTTGCACACTGTTTTCTTCAACCCGCCATCTAGCTGTGTGAGCTTGTTCACATTTTGTCGAAATATTGATAATATTATCGTCTCTAGAAAAACCACTTGAGTTACTTTTTTTCAAGCAGCATTCATATATTTTACGTAATCCGTATCCACCGCTGTAGTAGTGTATACGTTGACCTTGTAGGCATTGTTTGCCCAGTTTTTTTGGCCGCAGCCACTGAAGCACAGAGGCCAGAAAAAATATGCCATATAAATGCTGAAAATAGTCATTTTTTGCCATACGTTGACTCAACGTATATGGCAAAAAATGACTATTTTCAGCATTTATATGGCATATTTTTTCTGGCAACTGTGCTTCAGTGGCTGCGACCAAAAAAACTGGGCAAACAATGCCTACAAGGTCAACGTATGGCAAAAAATGACTATTTTCAGCATTTATATGGCATATTTTTTCTGGCAACTGTGCTTCAGTGGCTGCAACCAAAAAAACTGGGCAAACAATGTCTACAAGGTCAACGTATGGCGAAAAATTACTATTTTCAGCATTTATATGGCATATTTTTTATGGCAACTGTGCTTCAGTGGCTGCGTCCAAAAAAACTGGGCAAACAATGCCTACAAGGTCAACGTATGGCAGTTGTTTAAAGAGAACAGTAGATTACTAGCCAGCAAAGCTACCTAAGCTAAAATGTCCCTCAAATCCCTGCAGACTTCTGTCCCTCCAATACAGAGCAGTATCAAGCAGATTACTAGCCAGCAAACTTACTATCATCTGTCCCTGAAATCACTAACAGCTCTCCCCCTACACTATCTCTTCCAAGCACACACAGGCAGATTTTTCAGATACATTTTTGCCCTTGATCCCCCTCTGGCATGCCACTGTCCAGGTCGTTGCACCCTTTAAACAACTTTAAAATCATTTTTCTGGCCAGAAATGTCTTTTCTAGATGTTAAAGTTCGCCTTCCCATTGAAGTCTATGGGGTTCGCGAACCGTTCGCGAACCGCTCGCGTTTTTGCGCAAGTTCGCGAATATGTTTGCGAACTTTTTTTCCGACGTTCGCTACATCCCTAGTCCTAACATTCCATATCTCATAGACTTCCAGAAGTGTTAAGATGGTCATACACAGACTAATAAAAGCCTCTGACTTACCTCTCCCCATAACAATTTTGGCAGCTTATGTGGCTCTGCTGACAACCTACAGACAGATGTATGGCTGAAAGTCATCCACACAGACAGATTAGCAAATCTTGTAGGGTTAAGACAGCATCAACGAGCCAATGTGGTCCTCTCATGAGAAGGTCACTGACTTGTGGCCGATTGATCAGTTACTCTAAATTTAGACCAGAGTGCTGGTGGTTCCAGCATTGATTCCAGTATTTCAGCTGAACCCTGATGGTTTTGAGAAGTATGTATGTATGGATTCTTTCTGAACAAGGTAGTAGGACCAATATATAACATCCACTTCATAGGTACAGTAAGTTAAAGCACAAACAAAACAAAGAAAATTGCAGCTGCCTTCCCCAGTGAGACGCAAACCCCAACCATCACGTAACAATGTGATGACAATGTATTTGTATCACTAGTTTATTCATAGTTTTGTGTTTCTTTAATGTCCTTCATAATTGTAGATCTGCAAGATTCATACTTTCTAACCCTATTCTTTTCATGCAGAAATCAACAGAACAAATGAAAAAGGTGCCCACGATCATTTTGACAGTGTCGTACAAAGGTGTCAAATTTGTGGACGCAGTAAATAAGGTGAGATTCTCCTGGAATGCAAATACTTCATCGAAATTTTGACTGTTAGATGCGGGAATTATGTCACCAGAGTTGGGTCAAGTAGTAGTGGCACCCAAGACTGTACTACTAGGCTTCATGCCGCCCCTGCTGCCCCCTCACCTAGATTCCCATTTCCTAGTGGTCAGTTGACCCACACACCACTTGCTCTCCATCAGATGTTGACCTAATACCACATTGTCCTCTGGCAGTTGAAACAATTATAAATAGGCTGTAGCTCACCTTTAGTATATGTAGGTGGATTCTCCTGCAAGGGTGTCCTGTGTCCACACCCAAAATGATCTACTATGGTACTGACTCCTCTGGCAGTTGGACTTCACACCTCCAACACACACTGTTTGGCCTGCGCTGTGTCTACTTTCAGCCCATTGCTACTTGGTCTGGCTCTGGTGACAGACTTCCTTCCCTAAACAGTGCAGGTGCCTCGGCTACCCATCCCGGGCTGTGACTTAAGTGGAATAGCCAGAGTGACTGCTGGTCCCTCAGGGGTCTCAATGAGCATTATGCTACTTTGTGCACAGAATCTGGGGTCCACCAGGGCTAAAATCTCAAGGGCCTCCCCCTGCCCCACATACCTTTTACCTCCTTCTTCCATCTTAACTTGTGGCTCTGAACTGGTGGGTAATCATTTGCAGTGTCCAGGAACAACAGGTCTGGGTTCAGCAGGGCACATGGGTTTTTCCCAGTCTGACCCTATTTGTGCAATGTGGATGCTGTTATCAAGCAACATCTGGGATGGAGACAACAGATCTGGGTCAGAGGGGCTCATGGGGTTCTCCCAGTCTCCTGCCAACACAGTCTAGCCCTGTTTGTGCAAAATGGAGGCTGTTATCAAGCAACATTAGGGATGGAGTTTTGATGCAACATTGCTTGGGCTCCAGTCCTTAAGAGGGATATAAATGAGCTGGAGAGACATGCAACTAAACTGGAAGATTTAAATTATGACGGGAGACTGTCAAGGTTGGGGTTGTTTTCTCTGGAAAAAAAGACACTTCAGAGGGGACATGATTACTCTTTACAAGTATATTAGAGAACATTATAGACAATTGATGTTGGATGTGGTGAAACAGATGAAAAAAAAGCAATATAATAATGCTAAGGGCATTTAGGGTATTTTTAGATCTGCAAAAATCCAGGTGGGATGAGACCCATTTCCAAGTAAAGCAGTAGCTCAAGTCTTGATAAATGAAAATAACTTTATTAAGACATGCATAAGCCTAACGCATTTCATGCCAGTGTGGGCACTTACTTATAGGTTGTGAGTAAGTGCCCACACAGGCATGAAACATGTTAGACTTATGCATATCCTAATAAAGTCCTTTTAATTTATCAAGACTTGAGCTACTTCTTTACTTGGAAATGGGTCCCACCCCACCTGGATTTTTACATATTGAAAATTGATTGACAACCCTTGGACTGGGGGTTGTCCTGGTGAAAAACCATTTCATAAACTTCATTATACTTTTTCACTTTGAACCTTTATATAATTAATTTTTGTTTTGAGTTGGAGCCATACACCATTACTTTTATATTCTTTTAAGATCTTCGTAAGCATTTACACATACAGTATAAGCATTTATTTTAGCACTGAACACCTAACATCACTGTAATGATATTTAATTATCAGCAAGCAAAATTACACTGTATGTTAGATTCTAGCAAGAATGCTGACATAGCACTAGTAGGGATGATTCTTATTGCATCTGACATTGAGTTTTATGTCTCCTGAGCTTTGGAGAGCTGTTCTTGGGAGTGCAGTGGGAGAGCATGTAAAATGAGTTGGGGAGCAACACAAGCATGAAAAAAAGTTTGTGGGGGTGCCAAATAAGGGCTGTGATTGGCTATTTGATAGCCTTTATGTGGATTGGCAGCCTACATTGAGGCTCTATTTACGGTACATCTGGATTTTGCGCAACTAAAATTTGGAGCAACATCCAAGGAGTTGGCGAGCAACATGTTGCTCGTGAGCCACTGGTTGGGGATCACTGCTCTAGATGAAACACTATTTTATTTAATGATAGCTATTTTTCTACTTGCCTAAAGGAACCCATTGAATCAGCCCTCTCTGTTGGAAATGCCATAGCCTTCCTGCCCATAGATTTACCATCCATTATTAGATATAATGAAGATGGAAGGCTATATTGTCAAGAGTCCTTAGGTAACGACTGACCTTTACCCAATCGTATCCACAGTCAATCAATACCCTTTAAAACATGTGTACTTGCTGCATTACTCCTCCTGGATTTTTAGTTTTATTCATTCATCCACAACAGATAAAAAGCTGCTTTGTAACCTTCACATTTTCCCCAACCCCTTTCATTTAACATCAAAATGTTGCCGAATGGCTGACGTTAGTTGGGTTGCGTAGCAATCTCGTTCCTGCAATTATTGCTTGCTCGACTCAATCAAGGTCGCTTAACATAACAGACAGTTATCTCCACACACAAAGCAAGATAAGGTGTATATTCAGCACTGAATTCTCTTATGCACCACTGGGGAAAGCATTTCCTCCAAGGAGGCAGAATCATTGCATCAAATTAGAATAAGATTACAGATTCCTTATCACCTTGTGATCAATGATAAACTCATGGCAAACAGAAGCCCAGACGGTCAATTTATAAATTAATTGATATGTAAATGTGATTTCCATAGCAGAACATTAATAAATTAATATCTATGTCCAGGAACCTACAACTACTTTATCATGTAATTGGTTTTTTTTTTTTACAATTGTAAAATGACAACTCCCATTGACG
This sequence comes from Xenopus laevis, assembly GCF_017654675.1. Classification (NCBI taxonomy): domain Eukaryota; kingdom Metazoa; phylum Chordata; class Amphibia; order Anura; family Pipidae; genus Xenopus; species Xenopus laevis. The sequence goes on along the minus strand of NC_054376.1, from coordinate 11,179,923 downwards.
TCTAAAATGTCCTTCATAGCTTTTAGATGTCAAGGGAATCATTTTTTATGTAGCACTTTTTCTCCCATGGGACACTATTTAAATAGCCGGGAAACCAGGAGATTATGTGACTTGTCCAGGGTCACAAGGAATCAAACCAGGGTCTCTAGCATGAGATCTCACATCAAAGGCTGATCATTTACCCTCTAGGCTAGCTCCTCCTCCTCCTGCCAAGGTTTTGCACTAGTTTTTTTTGTGGTTTTAAGGCTTAAATTAAGTTCTTAAATTCTTGTGGTTTAGAGTAATCAGTAGAATCCACAATTTTTAGCGCTTAAAAGATTTGTAGAAAATAAATAAAAATACAAACATTAGTAACTGGGCCCCATAGTGTTATGGAAAGTTGTTGATCACTTGTACTGCCAGGATGGACTTTTTAATGAATGGACAACCTTTGACCCTACAGGCACCATTTTGAGGAACTTTATCTAGTTCTTTCCATGTAGTGGGCCAGTTAGATATACTGCATGGTGGTGGGCTAGATTATATCAGTCTATGGACCATAGGCAGGAAAAAGCTGTAAAAAAAACATTGGAGGGCCTCATCTGACCCACAGGTTTCCAGTTGGACAGCCTTAATTTAGTGAAAGATAAAGAGATGGCCATTCAACAGGGAAGAGAGTATCTCAGGCCTTAATTACATAATCTGTTGATTTGATTTCATCCCAGCATCCTTAGTACAGCAGTACTTGGGTCTTCTAGAAGATATATTCCATGGTAATGGTCAAAGGCTTTAGCTCTTGAGCTCACTGGATCTCTCAGCCACATTTAACATTCTCTGGAAGTTGAAGCCACCTAAATATTGTGGGTTATACACTTTAATGTCATATAGACCCACTACTTCTTGGTGGGCCTCATTATACCTAGAGATATATCTAGGGTTCATTCATTTCCATATTCACCCATATACGCACAATACGCATTGTGAAGTGCTCAAACATGGGTAGACCAAAGGTGACATTGACAAAAAACAATTTTTATTGAATAGAATAGTATACTGCCAAGTAGTGTCTCCTGTAGGCTGGCAGTCCACACAGGGTCTACCAAATGACCAATCAAAGCCATTATTTGGCACCGCAAGGGACTTTTTCATGCTTGTGTTGCTCCCCGACTCTTTTTACATTTGAATGTGGCTCAGGGGTAAAAAAAAGGTTGGGGACCCCTGGTCTAGGACAATGTTTAACTCTGGAATTCAAAGAATATGCTTATTTAAAAACAAAACATATAAACAGTATATATATGTTTGTGTTGCAAAGGTGCTTACAATTGCACTTTCTATACACATATGCACTGTATGCTTTTTAGTCCCAGTAAGGCATACTTATTGATTCTCTACAGATAGTGCCTAGTGCAGTGTCAGCTTCCTCTGATTATGTTATTGGAATGAGTAATGTTCCAAAGCCAATGGTGTAAGAAATTGGACAAAAAATGCAATTTAACAAGTGAGAAAAATGTTCCAATTGATTAAAAAAAGACAAAAAAGAGTTCCTTTGTGTAGGGCACTTCTGCTGATTATGCATTTCTTTCTGATTTGGGCTTAGTAGCCTAAACTGCTCTCTCTCATCGCTGCTTCACAATATTTACGCATAGATTGTTGGTCGATTTAGATGCCGTATGACTTTTTTGCAAATTTGGGCTGAAAGAGATTAACCTACACATGTATTTTTCTGCACTGTGCTTGGAACAGGGCACTACAGTATCACTCTCGGGCAGGCTATGAGCAAACCTGGGGGACAAAAAAAAAAATTGATAGAAAAAATTGGCACGTGCATAGGCACGCCTATTGTCTTTAATGCATTTGGACAAAATAGTTGCATGTACAAAAAGTGTTGGTTGCGTCAAAATCGACAATTATTTTGACGCCCATTGGCTTCAATTCGTTTCGCCAATTTTTTTCCATTTCGCAAATTTTTCAGTGAAACAGGACAGATTCTTCCATCACTAGTCAAGATTTAATCAAGTATCGAACTGGACCATATATTGTTTTTAATACTTATAGCTCAACACTGGTATGTGATGTGACATGACCTGGTTGGAATCCTCTTCAATCCAACCTCCATGCCCTCTTTACCCCATTCATCCACCTTCTTTTCCCCATCTTTCTGCCCTTTCAAGCTCTTCTCTTGTCCTTCCTCAATTTAGTGTCTTCTCCTGTCTCTCCCCATTTCTTTCCTCCATCTCCTCCTGCCCATCTCCAACTCCTCCTTGTTTCTTTCATTGTCTGTGCCATCCAATAATACACTGATGTGAGACTTGGTTATTGGTTTTCAATTGATAACCATATGTAATGCTGAATACTGGCTCATTAATTCAGTATTCAGCATCACATATGGAAACACATGGTGTGGCTTCCTCCCCTTTAAGTACAATATATAATACATTTACATCCAATGAAGACATTTCAAATACTTTTCCTTTGTTTTCAGTCTTTGATTGCTGAACATGAAATCCGGAATATCTCTTGTGCCGCGCAGGATCCCGAAGACCTTTCTACCTTCGCTTACATCACAAAAGATTTGAAATCAAACTTGCACTACTGCCATGTCTTCACAGCATTCGATGTGGTCAGTACAATCCCAAAGCATACGTATCACTGCAATAAAGGCTGTGGACCTTCCACACATGGGTTTATGACCCTTTAAATTTGTAGAACCTATGAAAGAGCTGGAAAAAGTAATTGGAGTTTTGAAAAATGGTTATGTTCTTTATAAAGGATGTAAAGCATCCAACTCTTTTCCAACTCTAGATATTCAAAATAGGTATCCCAAACTGAATTACATGCAGGAGCATTCTCTGATGATGATCATGCTGATGATGATGATGATGATGATGAAAGAATTCTCTCTCTGATCTGATTACTGAGCATTTTTTTCTTGCCAATATAATAACTTCAGAAGGGCAAAGACAGTTCTGTTTATGAGTTCAGAGCTATAAATAATTGTTTGATGCTTTCAGCAATGATCCTATCTGTGTGCAGAACAGCCAGGATTCTCGTATATATTACGTATACTGGCACTAGAATACTTCGAAGAAGACAGAAAGGAACCTTCAGTGATATTGCTGGCCTGTAGCTCCTATCACTGCAATGATGTTCTATCATTGCAATGACTATAACCTTCCATTACAATGATGCTCTACCAAAATGATGGTGGAACATAACTCGCATTGTAATCCAATGTTAAAAAATGGGATTATGATGTGAGCTATATTCCACCATCATTTTGGTAGAGCATCGTTGTAGTGGAAGGTTATAGCCCCCTTTAATTTAACTGATATTCCTACATTCCTAGAACAGAATCACATCCCGTGCCAACAGAGAACCATGTTCGGTATTACTGTATTTCTGGTTGCGCTTCTAATTAAACCACTGGCAATAGGAATAGTTGTGACTTCTGAAGGGTATTTGATTTTAATTAATATTGTGAATTCTTTCAATAATTTATTGTAGAAATGTAATGAATACCATCTTTTGTTTTCATCTGCACTTATTCTATTTTTCCCCAGAACTTAGCGTACGAGATCATTCTGACATTAGGACAAGCATTCGAGGTTGCTTACCAACTAGCGCTACAGGCAAGGAAAGGAGGCCACTCATCAACACTTCCTGAAAGCTTTGATAGCAAACCCACCAAGCCCATCCCCAAGCCTCGTGTTAGCATCCGAAAGGCAACTGTAAGTTTTCAGATCATGGCCATAACTCTGTTTTGAGTTTGATTTTTATCTTTTTTATTTATATAGCACCAACATATTTCAAAATCTGTTACAGAGATTACACTTGAATTCTACCAGTTAGTGTCACAGTGGAGCTTACAATCTAAGGTCCCTATCAAATTCATACACACACAAGGGCAGTTTTATCGGGAGACAATTAACCTGTCTGTATATATTTGAAAGTGTGGAAGAAAACTGGAGTACCAGGAGGAAAGCCTTGCAGACATTGCAATAACATACAAACTACTTGCAGATTGTGCCCTGGTCAGAATGAACCTCAAGACCCCAGTGCTGCAAGTGTGACTCAGTGTTCCACTGTGCTGCCCATATGGTGCTGCAGGAGTTCCAAGTAAAGCTCTCCACACTACACCATTTGCCACCTCCTCTTTGCTTCTTACACATCCAAGGGGTTTGTGAGCATCATGATGTTGCTCCCAAACCCCTTGGATGTTGCTTCCAGTGGCCTCAAAGTAGGTTCTTATGTTTGAGTTCCTGGTTCGGAGGCAAGTTTTGGTTGCATAAAAAAAAGATGTCCTGCCAAACAGAGCCTCCTGTTGGCTGCCAGTCCACATAGGGGCTACAAAATAGCCAATCACAGCCCTTATTTGGCAATGCCAGGCACTTTTTGCATGCTTCTGTTGCGCTCCAACTCCTATTTACATTTGAATGTGGCTCATGGGTAAAAAAGGTTGAGGATTCTTCACACCTGAAACAACTCTATTGTTTACACCCTTAAAGCCCTTTACTGTTCACAACTCAGAACCAGACTGTAAGTGCCTACACTGTTCACTTGTTCACACCTCATACAAACTTCTGGAGGGTCCAATGCTCCCTGTGTGTGACACACACTGCTTGCTCTACGCTCACTGTTTCTTGTTGTAGTCTGTAGTCTGTGAGCCATACTCTGCCTGTCCTATGCTCCCTGTATGTGCCATACTCTGCCTGCCCTATCTTCCCTGTGTGTGCCATACTCTGCCTGCCCTATGCTCCCTGTGTTTGCTATAGTCCATGTCCTATGCTCCCTGTATGTGCCATACTCTGCCTGCCCTATCTTCCCTGTGTGTGCCATACTCTGCCTGTCCTTTCTTCCCTGTGTGTACCCCAAGAAAAATGGGCTGACACCCTTCTCAAGAAAATTGGTACAGTCCAACACCACCTCAAGAAAATTGGTCTGTCCGACACCCCCATCAAGAAAAGTGGTACAGTCCATCACCCCCCCCCCTCAAGAAAAGTGGTACAGTCCAACACCCCCTCAAGAAAAGTGGTATTGTCCAACAACCCCCCACCCAAACAAAAGTGGTACAGTCTGACAATTTTCTTGGGGGTCATATTATACCACATTCCTTTTGGGGATGTGCCACTTGTCTTTGGGGAGTATCAGACCATACCACTTTTCTTATGGTCAGACCATACCACTTTTCTTGATGGGGGTGTTGGACAGTACCACTTTTCTCAAGGGGGGGGTGTCAGACCGTACCACTTTTCTTGATGGGGGTGTTGGAGCATACCAGTTTTATTGAAGGGTGTTGGACCGTACCACTTTTCTTGAGGGGGTGGTGGACCATACCACTTTTCTTGAGGGGGGTGTCGGAGCATACCACTTTAGATGAGGGAGTGTTGGATCGTACCACTTTTCTTGATGGGGGTGTTGGAGTGTACCACTTTTATTAAGGGGTGTTGGAGCGTACCAGTTTTCTTGAGGGGGTGTTGGACCATACCACTTTTCATCAGGGGGGTATTGGACCATACCACTTTTCTTGATGGGGGTGTTGGAGCGTACCACTTTTATTGAAGGGTGTTGGACCGTACCACCTTTCTTGAGGGGGTGGTGGACCATACCAATTTTCTTGAGGGGTGTCGGAGCATACCATTTTTCTTGAGGGAGTGTTGGATCGTACCACTTTTTTTGATGGGGGTGTGAGAGCATACCACTTTTCTTGATGGGGGTGTTGGACCGTACTACTTTCATTGTGGGAGTATTGGACCGTACCACTTTTTTTGAGGGGAGTGTCGGACCATACCACTTTTCTTGATGGGGTATCGGACCATACCATTTTTCTTGAGGGGGGTGTTGGACTGTACCACTTTTCTTGATGGGGGTGTTGAAATGTACCACTTTTCACGAAGGGGTATCGGACCATACCACTTTTCACGAGGGGGATATCAGACCGTGCCACTTTTCTTGATGGGGGTGTTGGACCATACCACTTTTCTTGATGGGGTTGTTGGAATGTACTACTTTTATTGAGGGGTGTCCGTCCGTACCACTTTTCTTGAGATTTTTTTGGACCATACCACTTGAAGGGGGGTGTTGAAGCGTACCACTTTTCTTGAGGAAATGTTGGATCGTACCACTTTTTTTGATGGGGGTGTGAGATCATAACACTTTTCTTGATGGGAGTATTGGACTGTACCACTTTTTTTGAGGGAAGTGTCGGGCCATACCACTTTTATTGATGGGGTATCGGACCATACCATTTTTCATGAGGAGGGGGTGTTGGACTGTACCACTTTTCTCAAGGGGGGTGTCAGACCGTACCACTTTTCTTGATGGGGGTGTTGGAGCATACCAGTTTTATTGAAGGGTGTTGGACCGTACCACTTTTCTTGAGGGGGTGGTGGACCATACCACTTTTCTTGAGGGGGGTGTCGGAGCATACCACTTTTCTTGAGGGAGTGTTGGATCGTACCACTTTTCTTGAGGTTTTTTTGGACCATACCACTTTTCTTGATGGGGGGTGTTGAAGCGTACCACTTTTATTGAGGGGTGTTGGACCGTACCTGTTTTCTTGAGGGGGTGTTGGACCATACCACTATTCATCAGGGGGGTATCGGACCATACCACTTTTCTTGAGGGGTATCAGACCATACCACTTTTCTTGAGGGAGATATCAGACTGTACCACTTTTCTTGATGGGGGCGTTGGACCATACCACTTTTCTTGATGGGGTGTTGGAATGTACTACTTTTATTGAGGGGTGTCCATCTGTACCACTTTTCTTGAGGTTTTTTTGGACCATACCACTTTTCTTGATGGGGGGTGTTGAAGCGTACCACTTTTATTGAGGGGTGTTGGACCGTAACACTTTTTTTTGAGGGGGTGTTGGACCATACCACTTTTCTTCAGTGGGGTGTCGGAGCATACGACTTTTCTTGAGGGGGTGTTGGATCGTACCACATTTTTTGATGGGGTTGTCAGAGTGTACCACTTTTCTTGAGGGGGGTGTTGGACCATTCCATTTTTCTTGATGGGGGTGTTGGAACGTACCACTTTTCTTGAGGGGTGCCCGACCGTAGCACTTTTCTTGAGGGTGTTTTTTCGGACTGTACCACTTTCTCGAAGGGGGGTGTCAGACCGTGCCACTTTTCTTGAGGGGGGTGTCGGACCTTACCACTTGTATTGATGGGGGTGTTGGAGCATACCGCTTTTATTGAAGGAGTGTCCGACCGTACCACTTTTCTTGAGAGGGGGTGTCGGACCATACCACTTTTCTTGAGGCGGGGTGACGGAGCCGACCACTTTTATTGAGTGGGTGTCAGACAGTACCACTTTTCTTGATTGGGGTGTCAGACCGTACCACTTTTATTGAGGGGGTATCGGACTGTACCACTTTTCTCAAGGGGGTGTCAGACCGTACAACTTTTCTTGATGGGGTGTTGGACCATACTACTTTTCTTGAGGGGGGTGTTGGACCATTCCATTTTTCTTGATGGGGGTGTTGGACCGTACCACTTTTCTTGAGGTTGTTTTTTCGGACCGTACCACTTTCTCAAGGGGGGGTGTCAGACCGTGCCACTTTTCTTGAGGGGGGATGTCGGACCTTACCTCTTGTATCGATGGGGGTGTTGGACCGTACCACTTTTATTGAGGGGGTATCAGACTGTACCACTTTTCTCAAGGGGGGTGTGAGACCGTACCACTTTTCTTGATGGGGGTGTTGGAGCGTACTACTTTTATTGAAGGGTGTTGGACCGTACCACTTTTCTTGAGGGGGTGGTGAACCATACCACTTTTCTTGAGGGGGTATCGGACCATACCATTTTTCTTGAGGAGGGGGTTGTTGGACTGTCCCACTTGTCTTGATGGGGGTGTTGGAACGTACCACTTTTATTGAGGGGGTGTCCGACTGTACTACTTTTCTTGAGGGGGTATCGGACCATACCACTTTTCTCGAGGGGGATATCAGACCGTACCACTTTTCTTGATGGGGGCGTTGGACCATACCACTTTTCTTGATGGGGGTGTTAGAATGTACTTCTTTTATTGAGGGGTGTCCATCCGTACCACTTTTCTTGAGTTTTTTTTGGACCATACCACTTTTCTTGATGGGGGTGTTGGAGCATACCACTTTTATTGAGGGGTGTTGGACCGTACCACTTTTCTTGAGGGGGTGTTGGACCATACCACTTTTCTTCAGGGGGTATCGGAGCATACCACTTTTCTTGAGGGGGTGTTGGATCGTACCACTTTTTTTGATGGGGGTGGCATAGTGTACCACTATGCATGCCACCTTTATTGAGGGGTGTTGGACTGTATCACTTTTCTTGATGGGGGGTGTTGAAGCGTACCACTTTTATTGAGGGGTGTTGGACCATACCACTTTTCTTGAGGGGGTGTTGGACCATACCACTTTTCTTCAGGGGGTTGTCGGAGCATACGACTTTTCTTGAGGGGTGTTGGATCGTACCACTTTTTTTGATGGGGTTGTCAGAGTGTACCACTTTTCTTGATGGAGGGTGTTGGACCATACTACTTTTCTTGAGGGGGGTGTTGGACCATTCCATTTTTTTTATGGGGGTGTTGGAACGTACCACTTTTCTTGAGGGGTGTCCGACCGTACCACTTTTCTTGAGGGTGTTTTTTCGGACCGTACCACTTTCTCGAGGGGGGTGTCAGACCGTGCCAATTTTCTTGATGGGGGTGTTGGACCGTACCACTTTTATTGATGGGGTATCAGACCATACCATTTTTCTTGAGTGGGGTGTTGGACTGTACCACTTTTCTTAATGGGGGTGTTGGAACATACCACTTTTATTGAGGGCATGTCTGACTGTACCACTTTTCATGAGGGGGGTTTTGGACCATACCACTTTTCTTGAGGGGGTGTCGGATTGAACAACTTTTTTTGATGGGGGTGTCGGTGCATGCCACCTTTATTGAGGGGTGTTGGACTGTATCACTTTTCTTGATGGGGTGTCAGAGCGTACCACTTTTCTTGATGAAGGTGTTGGACCGTACCGCATTTTTGGTGGGGTGTCGGAATGTACTACTTTTCTTGAGGGGTGTCAGATCGTACCACTTTTTTGATGGTGTTGTCAGAGCATACCACTTGACAAGTTAAAAAATATCATTGGTGGCCAGGGTCCCCTACAAATTAAAAATCAATGGTGTATACAATGAAACAAAAATCATTGGTGATCAGCCACCTCCCTACAAGTTTTAAAAAAAATGGTGGCCAGGGCCCCCTACAAGTGGAAGAAAAAATTGGTGGCCATTCCCCCCCCCCCACAAGTTAAAAAAAACATTGGTGGCCAGGGTTCCACCATACTTTTCTTACTTCGTTAACAGCCCTCAGTGCTGTCAGGGAAATGCAGAGTTCAGAAAGGAGGGTGAGAGCTTAGGTGTCTCTTTCTGTACTGCAAATTGGTCACTGGAGTGTAAGTTTGGTTCAGCTGCACAGGAATTGGATGGATCAAATTTGAACTTCCCCATCCAGCCTATCTAATCCCCATGCAGCTTTCCAGGACTTAGACTTTAGTGACCAATTGCAATAATGGCATGTTAGTTCCCGCCCTCCCTTCTGAAATCTTCAGCTCTCTGATAGCAGGAGAACCTGGCTGAAGGGCACGGCCCACCACAAAAACCCACAGGGCCCAGGGCAAATTTCCCCCCTGATGGCAGCCCTGAGTTCACTACTGGGATTGTGGTGGTGGTGGGCCCTTAAGGTGGAGACTCCAGTGGTACTCAGATCCCTCAGTTTTACATTTTATAACAAGAGAAACATTAGTCTCTATATAAGATCCCTGAGGCAAGGACTGGTTTTAGTGGTGAAAAAAAAATTTCCCTATAATATGTTCTATGTATGTAAATAGTAATAAAAGCTGAACGTGCAATATTTCACTCTTACCAGCAGGAGTCAGTGTTTGCAATATTTACAAAGCAGAAATTTAACAATTTGTTTTTCTTTTTTTTTTCCAGATAGATCACCCTGACCAAAAGACTCTATCCAATCTGCCTTGGATTGTAGAACCGGGCCAAGAAACTAAGAGAGGGATTAGCACAAAGTACGAAACCACAATCTTTTAATAGCGACCCGTCCTCACTTCCTTGGTGTGCCTTTGTACACTCCTCAAAGCAACTCCACCATTCAAACAGCAATCTCATCCCCTACTGGATGAATCCAATGTTGGTGCATTCGACTTATGATATAACTTAAAAAAAACAAACAAAAAGACACAAAATACTGGCAAGTAGAGGAATCTTATATTTTTTTGATGATTTTTTTTCCTTGTAATCTCTATCACAGTGTTTTTTTTTATTTTTTTTTGGCATTTGGATTTTATTGAGGGAAAAAATAATCTTTATGTAAATCATATCACGCTCTCTTACAAGCATTATGCATTGAATTTGTGGCATTGAAATTGTATACAAACTCAGTACACAGTATTTGGACTGGTAGGAATACAATTGTGTACTTAATTATTGCAAAAAAAAAAAGAGGATAAGAAGAAGAAAAAAAAAACTAACTCATATATAAACTGCCAAGAAAATGAACTGAACTGAGATTTATATGCACAAATTGCATCTTTATATCTAATTATTGTATGTGATTTCATGACGGAAACAACAACATTCAGACATTTCTGAACAAACTGGGTTTGCTTCACTGTAAAGAGTGCTACTTTGTATAATATTTTATAGGCTATTGAATTTGAAGCCTTATTACTGAACTGTAAAAAAAAAATATTGTATCCATAAAGAATATTATTGTCAGTGAGATGACAAAGAAAGATGTTTGTCATTAGATTTCTTGGTTTAATATTGTTGGGAGAGGGAAGCTGATTTTCCTTTTTTGCTCCAAACGTGCAAAGCAAGCCATTAAATTTGGGCTGCCCCATCAAACACCTATTGGTCCAAATTTAATGCTATTTAAAGGAAATAGAACCCCCCCCAGCAGCCTTAGTTTAAGTATGTGGTTAATTTGAAATTAAATTCAGGAATGAGTGGGAGTTTTTAAGGTAAGAAAGAAAGAGGATCCATAGGATAATGTCAACAAGGGTTCTAACTTGAAGTTCTTATTCAACAAGGGTCTCATGGTTTCTGTTGAGTATTTTATGAAAGACTGGGTGTATCCTGCCATAAATCCTTCTCCAGTAATGGAAACCCCTTGGACAAGTTCACTAAATATGGGATATTGCTGCTCTACCTTGACATCTAGCGGGCCAGCGGGGACACCCGCCATGCTGCTCCTGTTCTTCCTAGTGCTGGCTCCTATGGTGCGCACTTCCCCTTCCATCCTGGCGTGATGACGTCAGTGAGCAATGGCGCAAAAATTCAAAGGTATTTAAAGGGGCCTTTCATTCAAACTAATTGCCCGTTGTTAGGTTCATCTTGTGAGAGTTCCTGGGTGCTATCCTGAGTAATCCTGTGTTCGGATTCCTGTTTTGACCCTGCCTGCCTGCCTGATTTCTGTGATCCCGACCTCTGCCTGGTAAACCGACTATTCTGATATCTGTACCCGTGCCTGTCTTGACTATTCTGATTGTACTCCCGGCTTTGACCCTTGCCTGTCTGACTTTGCTTGAATTCTGCCCGACCCGGCCTGTTTGACTACGCTTTACGGCTATTCCTTGAATTGTGACCTTCTTCCCAAAGACTTTTTGTGTAACAATCGTGCCCGGACCAAGGAGGAAGTTCACGGCACCAATAGGGATCAGGAGTAAACGTAGTCAAATTCCAGGCTGAGGTTCAATAGGCACCTCACCCGCAGCAAAAAAACTTAAACTTTTTTAATAAATTTCGGTTCGTCTTTTTTTATTAAAAAAAAAACTCCCATTACTTCGAAATTTGACCCTTGATAAATCTGCCCCTTAATGCACTTATAATGAAAGCCAAGAATATTTTTAAAAAGATCCATGAGGACTGACCTGTTGCTTTGACCCTTTCCATAAATATGACAAAACTGTATATCTTCCTTTTAATATCTTTAAAAAAAAAATAGGTCGAAATGGTGGCAAAGGACTTTTCTCTAAAATATTGAATTTGGCATAATTTTCCAAAGATCATGCTTATGCAAAATGTAGCCGAATGCATCCTTGTGTGCCATAAAATATGTCAGTATAAATATTTACTGATGTCATCAGTTATAATTGGAGTTTAGTGATGTCATTTGTGTACCATGTGACAAACTCAATAAGCTGTGCGCTCATGTGTGCGCACACAACAAATTGGGGTGCACAGAAATAATTATGAGCACAGTTTTAAAAAAAAATGCACACATAACTTTAAAATGTGCACACAATAATTTCTTTTGTAAGTAGCCAAGAGGAAATTAAAGCTAACATTGGTCACTTTGGAGTTTCAAGACCTATATAAATACATTTGGCCTTTGGCCTCATGGAATTCCTTGGTAACTTCTAATTTCAATAACAGTGATGGGTGAATCTGTCCTGTTTCGTTTCACCGAGAAATTTGTGAAACTCCGGAAAAATTAGCAAAACGGTGAAAAATTTGTGAAACGCATTGAAGTCAATGGCCGTCAAAATGATTTTTTTATACATGCAACTCTTTTGTCCAAATGTATTAAAGTTAATGGTCGTCCGCATAATTTTGATGAGTGGCAATTTTGTTTCGCGAAAACATTCCGACTGCGGAATCTGGACATTCGCAGAGAGTCCATGCCTGTCAAATAAATTTGCCCATCACTAATCATTATGTTTTACAATAGGAGGTACATTATTCTCTATATAACCAGTGCCTGGTGATGTCACCTGTTTCATGAATTTTCGTAATTGTGTATTATAAAAAATAATGTACTGGCTCTCAATATTTGAGGATATGTTAGATGTCACCTTGAACCTCAATGACCAGTACAAAAGCACTGGGCTTGCAGCAGAATTGTGATGTTAGATAGTCATCAAACACCTTAGTCTCCCTCGTAATATCTTTTTTTAAAAATGGTGGTTAAACCATTACTCCATCTCCATTACTGTATAAAGGATTCAGCCTAATTTTTAGAAAGATGATTCTTGCAATGTAGTGTAGCCAAAAGTGTCCTTATCTTAAGTCAAGTTGAAAAACGTACAATTTTCAAGTTCAGTTTCTCCGTGCATTTCTACATCAACAATGTAATGTTTGAATTAAGGGCTCCCCTGGCTTCTCACCAATATATTACTTTGGGCTGGATTTATAAGGAGTCACAATTTCTCCTATTATAGAAATAAAAGAATTTCAAGGGATTTAAAGGATTTAACGGGTTGTCTTGAGAAAGATCTCTGTAAATAAATATACCGTATATACTCGAGTATAAACCGAGTTTTTCAGCCCCCAAAATATGCTGAAAAACTCTACCTCGGCTTATACTCGGGTCAAGCGCAAAAACGGTCGACGGCGTCTAAGAATAGTCGCCGGCGCCTAAGAATAGTTGCCGGCGTCCAAGAATAGTCACCGGCGTCCAAGAATAGTCTCCAAGAATATTCGCCGGCGTCCAAGCATTGTTGCCAAGAATATTCGCCGGCGTCCCAAGAAATGTCGCCTGCATCCAAAAACGAGACAACGGCACCTCCAATGGGAGCAGAACCCCTCAATTTTTTGATTGAAACTTTCCAGAAGCTGCTGCATTTCTCACCCTAGGCTTATACTCGAGTCAATAAGCTTTCCCAGTTTTTGGAGGTAAAATAAGGTACCTCGGCTTATACTCGGGACAGCTTATACTCGGGTATATACGGTACTTGTTTTTTGACAAATGTTTTTCTTCTTGGGTTTAATTCTCTAGCTAATTATCAAATTTTATTCAAAAAAATGTATAATTTCCACTTTTTTATTGTAGCACCAGATAAGTGTGGGGACAAATTAAAGCAGTGAAGTGGCGTGTACAGAAATATTTCATGCCACTTTTTTAGAGAACATTGTGAGAATATTGAAGACTTTCATATTTAGAATTTACTTCCCATAAAAGTGGATGACCCCAGGGCACCTTCAAAGGTAGCACTGCCCTGAAAATGTGAGAGGATCAATAGAATAAAATCTATAACAATCTTCCAGAAAATTCATGATGAATTCTCCTTTGTAATAACCTGATTTAATGCTCTTAAATATGCCTACATCATATTATTGCTATAGAAAATATGACTTGCATAGTGCAAGTGTGTTTTATACACAAATATAGATATTGACTTTAAAGCTTTTTTAGATGTGACAGTATTTTGTTTATTAGCTTGTTCAGATTAGATTTTATTAGATTAGATTTTAAGATTTTTATGGGTTTTGCTTATTTGATTTGTCCCCTTTCTCCGGAATTTTTGGGATTCAGTACATATAAAAACCACAAAACACATTTGTTATCAAATTTTATTTACTTCAAATATGTAAAATTGCAAATATTTTAATCTCAGCATTTATTCTATGCCACCTTTTTACTAATTTGATTAAAGGTGATTCCACCAGCCACAGAAGTCTGTTTAAATAAACACTTTAACACTTTAAGTATATATATATATTCAGGAAATTTAAACTGCAGGAAAATGTACAAATATTGTCTGAAATCATACATATTATGCTATTAACTTTTGCATAGTTTAGAAGAAAATGTCAAATATTTAATTAAATTTTTTTGAATTTTATTAAATGTGCCTCTCTGAGTATAATGATCAATCATGTAAACTCATAAGGAGAACATGATTTCATAATAATAATTATTATTGGGGTTTAACAAAGCTACCAAAGAATAATAAAGGTAATGTTTGTCTGCCCTTGAAGCAGGGAGAAAGTGTGTACAATTTATACCACGGCACATTTACAAAAATAAATACAAGAAAAATTAGCTGCCCGGTAGACTTTCATTTGTTCTGGGGGTATTTATACAGACTCGCCTCTATGCCATCCTGCTGTGAGTTCTGGGGGTACTTATACATAAAATTGCCACTATGCCATCCTGGAATGAGTTCTGGGGGTATTTATACATGGAATTGCCACCATGCCACCCTGCTATGATTTCAGGGGTTATTTATACATGGAGTTGCCACTGTGCCATCCTACTGTTAGGGGGGTTGTACATGAAATCAGCTCAGTCTGGTCAATGGCTGACTCAGTATATGATTCATATGATTCATAGCTTTGATAAAAATTTATGTAAACAAGGCACCAGGGCCAGATGGCATACACCCCCGGGTTCTAAGAGAGCTTAGTTCAGTTTTAGACCGGCCCTTATTTCTGGTTTTCTCAGATTCACTTTCATCTGGTATGGTACCTATGAACTAGAGGAAATCTGATGTCATTCCAATATTTAAATGGGATTACGATCTCAGCCTGGCAATTATAGGCCAGTAAGCTTGACATCTGTAATAGGCAAATTATTTGAAGGCTTGAAAAAATTATGGGCTTGGTTGCAATAAATAGGCACGTGACTTTGTGGATAGGATTGACTGACAAAAGATCTAGAAATTAAATAAGGGGTGTTGGGATGCATGTTGCTGTGTTTTTTATACAGTTGGAATCTACCCCTCTGTACAATAACCCAGGGAGCACTAGGGAAAGCAAGGCACATGCAAACCCCATGCTGGATTTTTCATCTGGCACAATACAATCATGTTTTCTACATATATTTTCTTACCTCTACCAACAATTTCAGTGGTGTTTATATACTTTGGGAAGTCGACAATGATTTTTCCACCTTTCAAATTAATGGTGGCCTGCAATCTTAAAATGAGTCAATAATCTTTAACTGGTGTGGGAGCTCTCATGTAGTTTCTTAAGACAGTACCATATATTTGTATAAAATATTGTCAGCCAAAAACATTCCTTCCTTGTATATTTCTGTATATTTCTACAGATTCCAAAGGTTACTCATATTTACAGCAGCAATTTACACATAAATACAATCTACTTTCACTCATGAAATAGATGGTAGTTTGATGTAGCTGCAATAAGTCATAAGGCCTAAAGGAAATTGCACACTGCAAAATATCACTGTGCTCACACCTGTATAATTAGCATTAACATTTATAAAGTATAACACAGATTAAGCCAACATTATTGATGCTTCTGGTGCACAAAATGAAAAGGCTGTTGGTGCCATTATGCCTGCGTTATCCCTGTAACCTTGTCAAATATTTGGTATTTGGTCCGCTATATTCTAGTGTACTTGAAATTTCTTCCTTTTTCAATGGTATCATCAGGGATACCTGGGAAGATAAACAGACAGAAGTCTCATGTATGGGTGATATTCCTACTGTTTATTCCTGGTGGTGCCAATCACGTACCTAGAGTATCTTGTTCTTGTACACGTCTACCTTGAGAATCAATCAAAAGCTAATTTATTAGCACTTTGGCACGCAACTGGGTACAAAATTGTACCTTTAATTAAAATTAAAACTTTATTCATATACAGTACTTGCATTTACCTGCACCACTGTCAAGAAGTGTTTACGCCCTGGATGGTGCCTGTTGCACGTAAATTGCACATTTCAATGGACGCCTGTACTTTAACCTGTTGTGAGCACAGACATTGCCATATATTATACATCAATTGGGAGTCCACATCTGATTTGCATTTGATTAAGCCTAAGGGACTCGCCCCAGTTCTCAGGCGATCACATATAAGAAAATCCTTTATCCAAAGATAGCTGTCCCAAGGCTTTTGTTTTCATAAAAAATATTGTTTTATTAAATTAGCATTAAAAATCAATTACAAACAACCCCACCAGGCCCACCTTACGTGTTTCGCACCCTCCGGCGCTTAGTCATAGGTGTATCATATGATACACCTATGACTAAGCGCCGGAGGGTGCGAAACGCGTAAGGTGGGCCTGGTGGGATTGTTTGTAATTGATTTTTAATGCTAATTTAATAAAACAATATTTTTTATGAAAACAAAAGCCTTGGGACAGCTATCTTTGGATAAAGGATTTTCTCACAGACATTGCCAGACAGCACAGATGCCATTTTGGATCTAATGGATGGCAGCCATATACTAGACATGTACATTGATGCTTATGGGCAGGCAACATATGGGTGAAACTTGGTGAATGCAATTAAAATGCAATTAAGGGGACATAAGGAGCACTGTGGGCAAAAAAATGGTGATTTGTTCCATTTTTTTGCACTAAACCCATTGAGTCCTGTAGCTATCAGTTATCAGTTGTAGTTCAGCAAAAGGTAAAGGGACATGCTTATCAAAGGGCGACAATAGAGAGTTCTCTCCATTTTTAGCCTTTTCATAGCTATGCCCCAAAATATCATACACAAGGGGGATAGAGATCTGTGAATGGTAAACAAGAATAAGCAAGTTTTCGTTACCAATAAGCTTCATAAAGGCATCATAGTTTTCTTGACTCTCTACTTCATATCTTCCAGAGAAGCACATGGTTCTGCTCAAGCTTCCAAAACCTTGATATTGGCAGGCTGAAGGTGCTGCTTTATATAGTATCCTCCACCCTAAATGATCTCATAATCAAGCAGATGATGTGATGATTCATTCAAAGATTGGTGTTATTGACCTGTGTGCAAACTGTGGGTTCAGGTGGTTGTAAAACAATTCAGCCGAACACAAATGGAAATTTCCTGTGCACTTGCAAAGCGTTTGCCTTTTATCTCTGTTGGGGAGTATTAAGTGGTGACTGCAGAACAATTTATAATAGTGCTTCAAACAAAGAGCTGCTATTCATTCTATAAACTGTAAATTCACCAAAGGCCACTATAAATAGTGGCAAATGAGATTCAATGTTGATAAATGTAAAGTCATGCACCTGGGATGTAAAAATATCCACTTATACCCTTAATGGGACTGCACTAGGCAAATCCATTATGGAAAAGGACCTTGGAGTCCTTGTAGATGATAAACTTGGCTGTAGCAAGCAATGCCAGTCAGCAGCATCAAGGGCAAATAAGGTCTTGAGCTGTATTAAAAGGGGCAGAGATTCACGGGAGGGGGTCATTCTTCCACTGTATAGAGCACTGGTAAGGCCCCATCTAGAATATGCCGTACAGTTTTGGTCTCCATCACTCAAACAGGACATTATTGTATTAGAGAGGGTACAGAGGAGGGCAATTAAGCTGGTAAAAGGTATGGAAAATCTTAGCTATGAGGAAAGACTGGCCAAATTGGGGATGTTCGCGCTGGAGAAGAGGCGCTTAAGGGGTGATATGATGACTATGTATAAATATATAAGGGGATCATATAATAACCTCTCTAATGCTTTATTTACCAGTAGGTCTTTCCAGCTGACACGAGGTCACCCATTCCGATTAGAAGAAAAGAGGTTCCGCCTAAATATTGGGAAGGGGTTTGTTACAGTAAGAGCTGTGAAGATGTGGAATTGTCTCCCTGAATCAGTGGTACAGGCTGATACATTAGATAGCTTTAAGATGGGGTTGGATGGTGTTTAGCAAGTAAGGGAATACAGGGTTATGGGAAATAGCTCATAGTCCAAGTTGATCCAGGGACTGGTCCCATTGCCATTTTGGAGTCAGGAAGGAATTTTTCCCCCTCTGAGGCAAATTGGAGAGGCTTCAGATGGGTTTTTTGCCTTCCTCTTGATCAACTGGCAGATAGGTAGTTAATAAAAAGAAAAAAAAAAGTTGAACTCCATGGACATGTGTCTTTTTTCAACCTTACTTACTATGTAAATCATTACACAATTCACGTTGGTTCCCACTCTTAATTTCCCTGGATTAACAGGTTCTCTATTCTTTGTAAAGTGGGAAGTCCCCACCCCCTGCTTTATTTATCATATTCCCTGCAAACTGAAAGGATAAATATGGCCATCACACAAAGCCATAATAGAAAAGAGAGAAGACCAGTTAGGCATTGGGGAATGGACCACTACAGTGAGTCGCAGTGTCGTACTGGCCCATAGGGCCAAGGTGTCAGTGGGCCCTCATGCTGCTTAGCCTGCTGGACATTTGGCATATTTCATGGCCATTCCCTATTTCTATGAGAACAAAGTGGCTAAATAGATGTAATAATAGATTATAATATGGAAAGAAAGGAGAATAGATGAGTGAGGAAAGGAAGAATAATAATATTAATTAATTGGTGGGCCCCTAGTCAAAGGTTTTTGGGTGGGCCCCTGGTGTCCCAGTCCGACACTGGTGAGTCGTGAGTAGAGATACTGATCAAACTGAGAGGCAGCCCCCATTTTTCATGCTCACTTGAACCTCTTGTGGAGCCCAAGTAGGCTACTTATTCTCTACACATGGTTCTGAATTTAGGAATTAGCCCTAGAACTGGGGTCCCCAGCTACTTAAAATTAACATCTGCAGCTATTTGTAGCCCCAAATTTAATTTAGGTGCTATTAATTATGGCTGTGCTATTATGTTCAAATCAACTCTGACAGATGGCAGCTATTGCATTTACAAAGAGTAAAACCTCAACACTAAGGGGAGTATTTATCAAAGATCAAATCCGCTTGGGTTTTTTATGCTTATTTATTATAACATTTTCCCAAAAATTAGCTTTGCTAGAAAAAATCTAATTTTCACAATTTTTTCAGATTTTTCACCTGAAAACTCTGATTTTTACAGATGTTTTACCTGAAAACTCTGATTTCTTATGCTTTTTGCCCGAATTGACTTATATGCAACCTCGACAGGTCTGAGATGGCAGATTTTCTGATTCAGACTTTTCCATCCTCTGGGTTTAATCAATTCCGAAAAATATGTGATTTTTTTTAAAAGATTTTATAAAAAAAAAATCGAATTTTTGTATTCGGGGTATAGTAATTAACCCCCTATGGGGCAGATTTATCAAGGGTTGAATTTCAAGTTCATGGGAGTTTGTAAAAACTCCCATAAACTCCCATGAACTTGAAGTTCGGGGGAAAAAAATGACCAACCGAAATTATTCAGAAAATTCGAATTTTTCAGATTTACCCCCAAGCTTGAATTGAATTTGAATTGGATCGAAAAACCTTGATTTTCAGGAAGGCTGCAAACAACTCCCCCATAGGCTAAAACAGCAATTCAGCAGATTTAAGGTTGCGAATAATCGAATTCGAACTCTTAAGAGGCCAGTACAATCATATGAATTTGAATTTTTTTAAAAACTCAAATCGAATTTGAACTATTCCGTAGTCGAATTCCACAAAAAACTTGAAAATTCGAATTCGAATTTTCACTTCGACCCTTGATTTGAATTTTCACTTTGAAACCTTGATTTGAATTTTCACTTCGACCCTTGATAAATCTGCCCCTAAATATACAACATAACTATATTTTCTATATATTAGAAGGCATTAGAGATAAAGAAATCTTATTTGTCAGATAATATGCTGTGTGTGTTTTTATTTCTCAATCATTTGAGGAATGGATGAATTGGCAGCTGGGGTTTGTAGATATCAGGCACCATTGTTTGGAGGAAGGAACTTGAACATTAGGGTTAAGAATGTGACATTACATCTTCCTGATTAATAACTGTATCAGACAACCAGTTCTTCATTGAACTGCACCCAAGCAGTGACTTTGTTATCAGTGTTACTGATAACTTGGACTGATAGAGTGAAAGGGACAGGAAATAAGGATAGGCAGAAGGGGTGCCTTGGGTTCAACTTGAAAGGGTTCTGGACTGGCAGTGAGGACAGGGCCGGATTTACATAGCGGTCACCCCTAGGCCTACGGTCATTCGTCGCCCCCATCCCCTCCCCTTTATTCGTACAAATTTTTGGAGCGATGGGGATTGGTGCGGGAAGTTTAAAAAATCTCCTGTTCTTCCCAGTGTTTCCGAAAACAATGTGGGTGTGATTGGGCAGCATGCTGCCCCCTAAAATCCTGCATCCATAGGCTGGGATCTTGGTGGCCTTTCCACAAATCTGGGCCTGAGTGGGGATTGGGCAGCAGCTGTGGGGACTCAGGTGTTCAAGGGGGCTTGGAATTCAAGGTGGGTGTTGTGCAGACCAAGCAGCGGTGGAGGGTGGGCAAGTAGTATGGGAAGGTGCCGTTCCAAGAAGTGGTTTGACTGGGTGCCAACGCTACTTGGCTCAGTTCTGGACAACAGAACTCTCCACCAACTACAGCTTCTTTGTCACCCTGGAGGTAATTGTAGCCTTTAACAAC
This sequence comes from Xenopus laevis, assembly GCF_017654675.1. Lineage (NCBI taxonomy): Eukaryota > Metazoa > Chordata > Amphibia > Anura > Pipidae > Xenopus > Xenopus laevis. The sequence continues at coordinate 11,158,907 of NC_054376.1, read as the reverse complement.
ATTTTCAGTTTTCTCAATATAGGTACTTTCAGTAGGGTTATCAGGCATTTGATCACCAGAATTCATACTTGCGATTGCAATCGATTCCATCAATCAGAACAGTATTGTGTATACATGCCAATGTGATCATAGGATGAGCCGCTTAATAACATATTAGATCATAATCAAGGCAATTCTCTGTAAATGCTGCTTGGAATATGGGTCATTTAGACATAGATGACAATAATATGTATTCAACTATTTTAGCATTGAAGTTGTAAACCTGTAGCTTTGCTAAAAGGCAACGATGAACTCTACAATATCCCAAATTATAATTATTCTAATATCCCCTAGAATTCTGACACAAAGGGACTCTTTGTGGTGACCAAAAAAATACACACATCATAGAAGTCATGACATAAAACCAATCATTTTTAATATTTTATTCAGCCCATTCCATATTGAAATCAGCTTACTACCTGTTCCCTTTAACTGCCCGACCCCTCAGTACCAAGGTATTATTTTTGATTGCAAGGTGAAGTATTGAATCATCTTCCTTCAACTTCAGGGCAGACTAGTAAAGCTTCCTGTGCTTAACCTCATTTCTTTGTAAAACCTATTCATTTTTACTGCATGTATGTGACTTTTTCTATGTTAACTATATTTAAAATGCCAAGTATTATACATAATGTGAGTGGGGGATATTTATATCAGGTTGCAACAGCATCACATAAAGTTTTGCTTATAGCATCTGAAAACCTTTCAGTGGATTATTATTATTACTGCCCATAAACTAAGTTTTAGAGTTTCTCCTGAAGATCTTTCTATGACTCAAGTAGAACTCTGTTCTGTATGTAAGGGGTAGGGTTGGGACAAAATCTCAGCAGACCCTGATGAGAAGTTTTTCTTAAAGGAACAGTAATACCAAAAACTGAAAGTGTTGTAAAGTAATGAAAATATCATGTAGTGTTGCCCTGCACTGGTAAAACTGATTTATATAAACAATAGTAGTGTTTCTGAAGCAAACACATCAGTTTTACTAGTGCAGGGCCACACTGCATTATATTTGTATTACTTTAACACAATTAAATTTTTTGATGTTACTGATCCTTAAAGCCCCAAAAAGTTGACATGGAAACCTTTAATATGGCACTGCAATTTTATAAGGAGATATAAACTTTTCATAGCAGTGTTGCTCCATCCAATGAAGACTATAGCAACCTAGCAGGATTCCGCTTTGCCGAATCGATGTGCCTGGCCAAACCGAATCCTAATTTGCATATGTAAATTAGGGGCGGGTAGGGAAACACGTGACTTTTTCGTCACAAAAGAAGATTTTTTTCCCACTTTTTCCTTCCCTGCCCCTAATTTGTATTTGGAAATTAGGATTTGGATTCGGTTCGGTATTCGGCTGAATCTTTCATCAAGGATGAAGCTGAATCAAAAATAGTGGATTCAGTGCATCCCTACTGAATATGACTATTACAGGTAGATATAGTGCTAATAGAAAGAATTCCAATTCCTGGAGACACCAACAAACTGAAAGTACTTATTTGTTTAAAAAGGTTTATTTGTAAGAAAGAAATGCTGGCAAAGAAAAAAGCACATCTGGAGACTTATGCCAACCTCTTACTGATTCTTGTGAAAGTATTTCCAGCAGCCACTGATGTCTGAAACATAAAACAAATGGACAATTACATATCTGTGGGTGATGTGAAACTATAAATATATATATATATGTATATTGCTATGAATATTAATTAGAGGTAGTTTGATAGATCTAGCTAACCCCTGACTGGGACAGGGGGCGCTAGAGACCCAGACAACACCCACTTGAGGATCAATTTGTCAGTAGTGATCGGCGACTAAATTCAGCAGACACAAATTTGCGGCAAATTTCCATGTTTTGCCACAAGCAAATAAATTTACAAAATTGTGGCGACAATTCATCGGTGAAAAATCAGCCACGTCAAAACAATTTGATGTGCGTCAAAATTATTTGGACGCCCATTGACCTTTATGCATTTGGACCAAATAGTTGCCCATTGACTTCAATGCATTTTGTGAATTTTTCACCGCTTCGTGAACGGCACAGATTCGGCCATCACTATTTGTCTGTCCAAAACTGCATTGGTTTTGGCCTGACACAATAAATACTACTAAACTTGAACCTTGAACCAACGTGTCTGTTGGGCTTTGTATTTTGACTTTGGCATAAGGCAAAATGTTGCACTGGGGGAAATATACATTGCAGACTGCACCTGTTTTTGCACTTTGGGCTCTGCAAGAAAATATACAATCCCTGTTGATAAGTGTCAAGGTTCAGAATCAAACACAGACCCAAAAGTTGCAGTCTACTGGATATAGGCTTTTCCTTAACACAACATGCCTTATTTTTATTAATAATCTTGTTAATAATATGATGTATAATGTATGTATATGTAAGTGAGGCCCAGAATTGTTATATTGCAGGAATGTGAGGCACTAGAGACTGACATCAATCACAACTCACCATATAACTTGCTGTGTCTCAGGTGCAAAACAAGTTACAGGGCAACATTTATTATTAATTAGCAGGAAATTAGCACAAGAAGCTGAGTTCCAGTTTTCCCCAAAGTCTTCATTTTCTTGCATAGCAAATTTTACGGTGGCAGAGAATTTTTCCAGACATTTTGCAAATTTTATTCTGCAGGGCAGCTGGACATTCAGAAGGGGATATAGGAAGGAGGAGGGTGGAAAAAAATGTTTACATTTTGCCTCAATATAAAACATTTCTAGAGTCGTGTGCTTTTTATAGAAGTTGAATACATGGTAACTCTACCATGACATTCCCTTAATAGTAACAGGGAAAGGGCTGAGCAAAAACTGGTTTCCAGGATCAAGAATGGGCCCTTCAGGTATGTGCCAATCTGGTAGAAAACCAGTGAACTGCCAACATCATCGGACTGTGCTACAATTTATTTTTCAGGGCCGTTCCTTAAGTTCCAGAATAGCAGCAATTGGTGGTGCCCAATCCCTGGATTCTACCTTTGAATGACATTCTGCATCTTGTGAAGAGAGAAACTGACTACAATGCTTTGTCATGCTGCCCAAAATGTTGCATGCTGGGAACAAGATGGCAGTAGTGGTATACAGCTGTCAGTCCTCCAAAATGTAATGCCAGCACGTCATGATTCATCATTTCATTGTTCTATGCTAAACGTGCAGGCTTTCATTCATTACAGACATTAAATTATCTGCCAGGGAACAGAGCCCCTTTAAAGAATGTGTTCTCTTACCTCCACTAGTTTCCCCCCAGCGATTTCAGAGGTGTGTTTGTACTTCCCAAAGTCCACAACGATTTTCCCACCTTCCATCTGAACTACTGCCTGAAATTGAGAATTTAAAAAAAGGGTCAGTTTTAATATATTCGCAGAAATGTCTAGCAGTAATATCAATAACTCGTAACGTTACTAGATCTGCATTGCAGACTTGTACACCCAGATTTAAATGTTCTACAACATTACTTGGGAACAGGGTCAGTCTGGGCTGGCCGGACACTGGGAAAAAACCTGGTGGGCCCCTTTTTTCATGGGCCCAGACCTGCTCCCTGCATGTAACCCTGCTGCTATTTATGACCTCTCTAAATGCCCCCACCGGTGCCACAAGAAGAAAAAGGTAGGAGCAGGGGCCAGAGGGGGCCTTTGCAGGTGCGGTCGGGGGATGGGGCCTGAGTTAGCAGCCCTGGTGGGCCCCCGGACCCCAGTCCAATGCTGCTCTGGACTGCCTCTGAGTGTGGAAACTAAGTGGCCCTTGAAAAGTAATTATCACCCAACTTCTCAATCCTGTTTCATAACCACATTATAACAGTAGTTTAATTCTTAGGACCCTGTGAATTTTAGGTTTGGGAGCTCAAAGGGCCATTCTACCACCAATCTAAAGTCAGACTACAAAAGTTGAACTTGATATTAATATGAACATCAAAACCTTTGGAACAGACACTACTGTGGGAAATTGTTAGTACCTATTCCTACCTATAACTATTCCGAAAATGAATATATTTTTATGCACATGGAGTGAGTGTATAAAATCCAAAGAGATACTCCAACAATAGTGTTGTCCAAGTTGGAGTAAATAGTCCAACTACACAGGGCTGGGGTCCTACAGAAGAACATGCACAGTGAAGAGACATACAGGTATGGGACCTGTTATCCAGAATGCTCGGGACATGGGATTTTCCAATAGGCTAGATTTACTTCCTTTAGGGATTAATTAGCTCTAAGTTTGGCTCATTCATAAATTACTGTTTTGTTATTACTGAAAAAAATGGGATTAATATTTTAAAAAATTCGATTATTTGGATAATGGAGTCTATGAAAGACAGCCTTTCAGTAATTTGGAGCTTTCTGGATAAGGGGTTTCCCGATAACGAATCCCCTACTGGTATTTATAGAGGACAATGCTCTTACAGGATACTATAGGAGTTAATATTGATACACTGGTTCAACATGGTTGGGTTAAAGAGAATAATTTTAGATGAAATACTTCAGGTTAGTTTGCTTTGAAATATTAATCCCATTTTTTCTGTAATAACATTACAGTAACTTGTGCTTGTGTATGGGACCTGTTATCCAGAATGCTCGGGACACTGGGTTTTCCAATAGGCTAGATTTACTTCCTTTAGGGATTAATTAAATCTGAGTTTGGCTCATGCACAAGTTATTGTTTTGTTATTACAGAAAAAAATGTGATTAATATTTAAAAAAATCGATTATGTGGATAATGGAGTCAATGAGAGACAGCTTTTCAGTAATTTTGAGCTTTCTGGATAATGGGTTTCTGGATAACGCATCCCATACATGTACTTAGAGAGGACAATACTCTTACAGGATACTATAGGAGTTAATATTGATATACTGGTTGAACATGGTTGGGTTAAACAGAATCATTTTAGAGGAAATAATTCAGGTTAGTTTTCTTCAGTGAATATATCAGAGACATAGGTTTATAGAGTTTGTATATGCTAATACAAGACTGAATCTAATGTGTAAAACATAAAACCAACAAGCCCTGAGACCCGCAGTGCAAAAGTGCCTTTATTATTCTGGGTACAAATAAAAAGACTTACTTTAAACTTTTTCCCGCTCATGGTTTCCATATCAGACTCCTGTCCAATGGTGAAAGTGTTGGTCATTGTGTGTCCTGGGTAGATCTGGGACCAAGTGAAGGTATTGCCGTTTTGCACGACTTCTGTTGTGAACTTGAAGTCCCTTCCCTTTTCAATGGTCTCAGCAGGGATGCCTAACATGTGATGGAACATTTATAACAATCAGTAACAATACATGACAATTACACCTACTGATAAGTTTTGTTATTTATTATGGAACTTGGCATTCCACTCCAAAAATCTAAAAATGTTATGCTTTTTTACAGCTACTGCAGTACCCAAATTGGTAGAAAAAAAAAGACTTGATCCTATGTAGCCCCGTGCATTAAACCTTTACTGTTCAATACCACATCAATTGCTGTAAAACAGCAACATGTCTAGCTCTTGGTTGCTCCTGGACTACACATTGTATCGTTTAGAATTACATTGCCCCTACCGTTAAGTTAGAGACTGCACCAAAATGGCTCAGATACAAGAAACTTCATCCTTATTAAGAGAGTTATAGGGTTTTCTCCCAACCTGTCTAGTCTGACAGTTAAAATCTGGAGTAGTACAGATTATCACTCAAGGTATTAGATACATAATGTAGTCAATTAAAATGTCCAACAATGCAACGCTTTCCCATAGTTGGGTTCCCTAATGTAACACATTCCCAAATGACTCACCAATAGCCTTCATGAAAGCATCATAGTTGTCTTGGCTCTCGACCTCGTACTTTCCGGTAAAAGCCATGTTTTTGCTCTGGAACCAGGAGTGTGGCTGAGAGTGTGGCTGGGAGCTTGAGTGCAGCTGAGATGTTGAGGTGAAGCTCACAAGGGCTTATATTGTGTGTTCTGACAGATGTCTCCTCCCCCTGCAATATCTTCACATCTCAACTTACCTATTATAGAGCAGGAGCTAATAATTTACCAGCTAAGATGTTAATGACCCAATGTGAGAGGCCAGTTTGTTGACCTTAATTGCTTATAATATTCCCAGAGTTTCATAACTTTTTACTTTAAGGATCTGGATTTAAATGACTGCTTTTAATTGGATTTAAGGAAATCACAAAAATGTCACTTTGTGTTCCCGACACCAAGGGGCCCATTCACTAAGTTTGAGTGAAGGAATAGAATATAAAATACTTCGAATTTCAAAATATTTTTTTGGCTACTTCGACCATCGAATGGGCTACTTCGACCTTCGAACGATTCGAACTAAAAATCGTTCGACTATTCGACCATTGGATAGTTGAAGTACTGTCTCTTTAAGAAAAAACTTCAACCCCCTAGTTCGCCTCCTAAAAGCTACCGAAGTCCATGTTAGCCTATGGGGAATGTCCCCATAGGCTTTCCAAGTTTTTTCTGATCGAAGGATAATCCTTCGATCGATGGATTAAAATCCTTCGAATCGTTCGATCGAACGAATTGCGCAAAATCCTTCGACTTAGATATTCGAAGTCGAAGGATTTTAATTAACCCTCGATATTCGACCCTTAATACATCTGCCCCATAGAATAAGACTCTTTGCATTTTTGTACAGATGAGGACTTGAACTGACTAATAGCTAGTCCAGGCTTCTTTAATAAAATTGTTAGAGGACCTTTTTGTTTCTATGTATTAGGGTCTCCTTGTCTTGATTGTAGCTACTCAATGATTACAGGTCTGTCCATAGGACAGGGATGGGCTGATCCCCCTTCTGATTGACCACAAATGAGAGGGGTGGAAATCACATAGGCAAAGTCATCTTAACTTTGCAGAATATGTTATTTTGGGGTTTGCAAGAGAATCCAATAAAAATGAGCAATGAGTCAAGTGAACAATGGGCTCCATATTTGCTAGCATTTCTCTGTTATGGGAGTTGATAGAAAGGTAGCCAAATAATATTTTAGATTAACAAACGAATATATTGTAACATATATACAAACCTTCAAAGTCAACCATTCAAATCAAGAATGTAATGACTTGGATAGCAGGGCACACCAAACTTTCAGTAGGTAGAGCTATGTTGTAGGATAGAGCTATATTGTGCTATAGGACTCCATCTGGCACTCTATAACTGTAGGCCCCCAAAGTCAGCTGGGTCTGCTTTCCTATTGTTACCTCCCTGTGAGTACTTTAAAACATCACACCAACAGTAACTTAAATTGTCATTGGTGCCTCTGCACTAAAATTTTTGTGGATTCAGTGACAAGATGGCAGTGCTGAGATAATAAGGAGCAAACCCATGGAGCACTGTTTACAGGGAGCAGCCAGTGAACTTTACTGACTGAATAAATGGGGGTAGGTAGTTACAGGGCTTTTCTTTACAATTAAACCTATGGCTTTTTTTTTTTATTATGGCTTGCATGCAAGGTTACTAGACTCCAAGTAGGCCCAGACCCTTGCTAGTCCCAGCCAAGACAATTCCAATCTGCCTTTTGCACCATAGGCCTAAATACTGTATAATACCTATATCAATAAGTATCTGCTTCTAATTCTCCCCTTCTCTTGTACCCTAGGAGGGTGTCTAATGGTAACAGCCAAAGAGATTCTTATCCAGGCAAATGTCCCATACTTCATTCTCTGATATTATGACCCTCCAGGGCCATGGTTGTAAGTGGTGCTAATGGGCCCAGGGGTACAGAGGGTCTGAGGGGTCCCCTGACTTGTTTGAATATATCTATAATAAGTGACCTAAATGTCAATGACTTTTCCTGAGCGCTTGCCAGATAAGTCAATGACAGCTCAGATACCTTTAGCTCTGTAGTAAAACAAGAGAACAAGTAGGGTGTGTCACCAATAAACTTGCCGTTGTGGGAAATGGCTCTACTTGTTTCATGTTCACTTGCTGTAATATATGTTATTAGACATTGGTAGGAATGGCTCAGGTAGGGAGAACTGTTTTACCCAGTGTTGGACTGGGGGGCTTCCACTTGAGGAGCAACCCACCCCAGAGGCAACAACTCAACAGATAGAAAGCTGCAACAGGTAGAAAGTTTGATACAATCCCCCATGGTTCCCCCTTTCATGATTAGTATCGGTAAATGTCTATCCCAGTGATCCCCAACCAGTGGCTCGTGAGCAACATGTTGCTCTCAAGCCCCTTGGATGCTGCTCCCAGTTGCCTCCAAGCAGGTGCTTCTTTTTGAATTCCTGGCTTAAAATAAAGCTTTAGTTGCATAAAAAACAGGTGTACTGCCAAACAGGGCCTCCCATAGGCTGCAAATCCACATAGAGGCTACCAATGCCCAACCATAGCCCTTATTTGGAAGCCTCATTAACTTTTTGCATGCGTATGTTGCTCTCCAACATTATTTTACACTTTAATTTGGCTCACGGGTAAAAAAGGTTGGCGACCCCTGGTCTTGCCCATCACTCATTATTAAGCATCCAACATTTTGCACAACTGAACAACTTATAGATTTGGTAGGCATGTGACAACAAGTGCACAGCAAAAACACGTTAGCATTAGAACTAAATGTAATATACTTTAATTCTGTTCTGATCTTGAGAATCGCAAGACCAGCATTATGTATGTGTATTACAGTATATAACTCCTATGAGGAAATGGATGCAAAAGGTATCATTTACTATCTGCAGGACAGGGTACAAAGTATGAAAATGAGTGCAGTACCCAATGTTTTTTGCACTCTCCTGGCTGCCCTGCAGGTAACATTATTGCCACTGGTCTCTGTTTCAGAGCACAAAGATGTACATTCATCCCATGAATACAGTGCTATCTACGGCAGGTAAGGAAAGGGTTGCCTTCTGTTCACCAATGGTGCCCTCCATACCTCGCTCCAGATTCTTTTTCCTATCTGAGTGTAGCCAGACCCAGATAAAAATGGTTTCTGAATGAAAACTAAGGGATGTGCTATTATGCTGCTGCTATACCCAAAGATCTATGTTCTAGTGACACATGAACTACATCTGTAACAATCTGTAACAAGGTTATATGTCAGTTTTTTCCTGAACGTAAGCCATGTGCTTCCAGGTAAGTCTACAGTACAGGGATAACTGCTTAAGCCCGTCAGACATGATAACTTAATACAAAATTCATTTGAGCCATTCAGTATACAGGGTGTATAAAAATGGACTGACCTTTGCACAGCACTTGTGTTGCAATTAACAGAAATCCCCATTCCCATAAATAATTAGAAGCCAGGTGGCATTTCTAGCATGTATGGGCAGCTAGGGAATCTCCAAGTTGTTCATATTTCAACGCCCAATATAAGTCTCAAAAGTCATTTATTAGGTTCTCCAAGCTGGAACTAATAGGCCAATATATGGATTATTAAAAAAGAAATGTACTGTAAGTAAAAGTCTGATCAGCCACTATTTTTATGCATATTTTTATGTACAGTGCTGTCCAACTTCTGAGGTAAAGAGGGCTGGAATTTTTCTGGCCTGCGTGGTGGAGGGCCGATACTGGAAGCCAGTATTAACCACTGCCTGATGTTTTAAGCCATGCCCACTTTAAACCACACCCATGTTACCACAAGACCATGCCCACATACAGGGCCGCCATTAGAAATCACGGGGCCCCGTACAACAAAATTAATTTTTTTTTGAAAAAAAAAAAAAACATTGGCGGCAGGGGCCCCCTTATAAGTTAAAAACAAATTGGGGCCCCAAAAAAAAATTTGGAGAAAAAAAAATTTTTTTGAAAAAAAAAAATGGTGGCAGGGGCCCCCTTACAAGTTAAAAACAAATTGGGGCCCCAAAAAAAATTTAAAAAAAAAAATAATTTTTTTTTGAAAAAAAAAAAAAACTGGTGGCAGGGGCCCCCTTACAAGTTAAAAAAATTTGAGGCCACCAAAAAGAAAATTAATTTTTTTTTAAAAAAAAAAAACCCAAAAAAAACAATGGTGGCAAGGGGCCCCTTACGAGTTAAAAAAAAAATTGGGGCCCCAAAAACAAAAGTTTTAAAAAAAAGATTGGTGGCAGGGGCCTATAGAATATTAAAATAATACATTGGTGGCCAGGGGATTAAAAAAAAAAAACACAAACTGGTGTTCAGTAGAATTGAACTCATGGCTTCAGTACTTCAACTTCGCCTCCTTTCGTGACTTCGGGTCTTTTCACCGCTTCAGGACTTCGGCTTCGGCTGTTTTCGTGACTTCGGGTCTTTGCGCTGCTTCAGGACTTCGGCTTCGGCTGTTTTCGTGACTTCGGGTCTTTTCGGCGCTTCGTGACTTCGGCTTTTTCCGTGACTTCGGGTCTTTTCGTCGCATCGGCTTCGGCTTTTCGGCACTTCCGCATTTGGCACTGAAGAGGCAAGACGTACGGCTCGGGCGCTCGTAAGGGGGGCCCGGATCTTCAAAAAAATGCAGCGCTGCCGGGCCCCCCTTCATGCCCGGGCCCGGTACGCTTGTCCCCCCTGTCCCCCCCTGATGGCGGCCCTGCCCACATAAATGGTGGTAACACACCATAAAACCAAATGGTTGGTGCTCACTCATCTCTCATATGTGAAACTTTTAAGTCATATTAAAACATACCCTTAAATCCATATGCCTCCTCCTGCACTGTGGATAACACAGCAAAGCCCCCCCCCCCCCAGCACATAATTAAACTCCTTAGGTGCTCCCTACCAACAATTTCCAAATGCTAACAAGCCCCAAGAACAAACTCTATGAGGTTCTCGTCCCACAGGCAGAGTAGGGCAAACACCAGTCAGTCAGAGTATGACACACACAGGGAGCATAGGGCAGGCATAGTATGACACACACAGGGAGCATAGGGCAGTCAGAGTATGGCACACTCAGGGAGCATAGGGCAGGCAGAGTATGTCACACACAGGGAGCATAGGGCAGGCAGAGTATGGCACACAGGGAGCATAGGGCAGTCAGAGTATGGCACACAAAGGGAGCATAGGGCAGTCAGAGTATGGCACACAGGGAGCATAGGGCAGGCAGAGTATGGCACACACAGGGAGCATAGGGCAGTCAGAGTATGGCACACACAGGGAGCATAGGGCAGGCAGGGTATGGCATACACATGAAATGGTAAAAATGTGGCAAATGCATTGAAGGCTATGGACGTCAAATTGTTTTGATGCGCAACAATTTTTTTCACCCACTGGAGTCTACGGGCGTTTTTTTCGTGGGTCTGAGGTGTGAACAGTACAGGGCTTTACAGGTGTGACCAGAACAAGGCTTTAGGAGTGTGTTACAGGTATGAACAATGCAGGGGGGACTCCAACCTCCTTAGAGTCTTTTCTCGCTCCAGCACTAGACTTCCATCTTTGTTTGGTCACTACTCAGAAGATTACATCAGCCATTGTGAGAGTTACTGTGCCAGACTGATATGAATGAAACACTTTTCTGCTGAATGATAGGTGTGTCCAGGTACATTCACTTTGTTTTATGAGTTTATAAAGAAAGATAAAGAAAACCAGAATGTGTTCAAATGATATGTATGAATAGAAGCAGCAATAAACCCAGCCTTAAAACCCAATGGACACTCAAACTACCAGCTCTGAAATGATATGGGGTAAAGACTTTAGTTTTATGGCCACTTACAACAACCAGTGTACTTAAATAAATCACTATATGATCAGTTGTTTAAGTAAATTACATTTTTTAACACATTCATGAACATGAACATGCAGAAAACAGGAAACACGCAAAGATAATAGCTGAAAAGTAGAGGAAGGAGTGACAGGGAGGGAAAAGTAAAGAGAAAACAAAATGGAAAAGGTTTGGTAATTGGGGATAAGAAGCAACTTCAAGAGCTAATTCTAGAGAGTAGGGGGTGCATTATTCCATATAACACATTAGTTCCCTGTATAACTCTGTCTGCAGCTTTGTACATTTAAATGGTCACAGAAGCCTCAGTGACTTCTAATATCCTTATCATTTACAGTAGGGGGTACATCATCCCTTATAATACATGAGTGATACTCAGAGTTTCCTGTATAACTCAGCCTGCAGCCTTGTGCCTTTATATGGTCACAGAACCCCTCAGTGACTTCTAATATCCTTATCATTTACAGTAGGGGGTACATTATCCCTTATAATACATGAGTGATACTCAGAGTTCCCTGTATAACTCAGCCTGCAGCCTTGTGTCTTTATATGGTCACAGAACAACCCCTCAGTGACTTCTAATATCCTTATCATTTACAGTAGGGGGTACATTATCCCTTTTAATACATGAGTGATACAGTTCCCTGTATAACTCAGCCTGTAGCCTTGTGCCTTTATATGGTCACAGAACCCCTCAGTGACTTCTAATATCCTTATCATTTACAGTATGGGGCACGTTATCCCTTATAATACATGAGTGATACTCAGAGTTCCCTGTATAACTCAGCCTGCAGTCTTGTGCCTTTATATGGTCACAGAACAACCCCTCAGTGAATTCTAATATCCTTATCATTTACAGTAGGGGGTTCATTATCCCTTATAATAGATGAGTGATACTCAGAGTTCCCTGTATAACTCAGCCTGCAGCCTCGTGCCTTTATATGGTCACAGAACCCCTCAGTGACTTCTAATATCCTTATCATTTACAGTAGGGGGTACATTATCCTTTATAATACATGAGTGATACTCAGAGTTCCCTGTATAACTCAGCCTGCAGCCTTGGCCTTTATATGGTCACAGAGCAACCCCTCAGTGACTTCTAATATTCTTATCATTTACAGTAGGGGGTACATTATTCCTTATAATACATGAGTGATACTCAGAGTTCCCTGTATAACTCAGCCTGCAGCCTTGTGCCTTTATATGGTCACACAACCCCTCAGTGACTTCTAAGATTCTTATCATTTACAGTAGGGAGTGACACCTTAGTAATGCTGCCCCATATATCCTATTGTAATGCTGTTGTTAGCCAAAGCAATGCAAAGCAATTTGTCATGTTCTAATCAATGGGCAAAGGGGACAAGTGTGACAGAAAGTGGCATCCAAGCTTATGAGATGTCCTCAGCATGGCAGCAAGTTGTGCAATTTGACACTCAGCAATGTGACTGTGCGCAATATGTTGGTTAGATTAAGATGAAAAGCAAGAAAAACCTTCAAATAATCTGAGATGACATGACTTGTATCCTGTAGGAGATGCACAACAGATGTATTCATTCTGGGCAGACACACTGCATCCGGCACAGGGTAATACAATGTGACACTGGCAGCGGTAATAGAATTGAACCACATAATACTGAGGATTTGAGCTGTCACTTACCATCATATGGGCTCATATCTGAAGATATTAAACATCTAACAGTGTGTTTGCTATTAAAGGGGCCCCTGCAACAGAATTCGGATATACTCTTTGGCCATTATAATGTATAGTAGAATTCACCTTTAGTATTATATATATATATATCCACCTTTATATATATATAATGGGATCCTTGTTTCAACCAGTTGCCCAATATTTGGACTCATTTTTGCAACCATTAGTGCAGGGGATAGATTCGTATGTAAGGGACACTACCCATTTACTGACTCTTCTGAATGAAATTGTTGTCCCCCCCAGGGAGCCTACTAGTCACTATGGACATATCTAGCCTGTACACCGTGATTCCCCATGAGAGTGGGATCGTGGCGTGCAGGGGGGCTTTGTCGGGCACACATCAAGGCACACCCCCTGTTGGATTCCTGGTTTCCCTTCTTGACTTAATCTTATCACACAACTATTTGACGTTCAAAGAGGCTTTCTTTTTACAGATATCAGGCACTGCGATGGGGTCTAACGTAGCCCCCTCCTTTGCCAATCTGTTTATGCAACAGTACAAAAAGGAGTACTTGCTCCCTATGGGTGGTACTAACATTGTGTTCTACAAAAGATACATTGGGACAGAATCTGAATTGGAAGGGTTACAACAGGAGCTAAACAGATTAAATTCACCAATCTGTGGTGACAGACTAGGATCCACCCTTTATAAGAAGCCCACGGACAGGAATAGTCTTATACATGCACATTCCCACCATCCACCTCATATGTCTCGGGGGTCCTATATTCCCAGTTCCTTAGGATCATTAGGAACAACTCCGGTTGCAACACAGCTGAACTACAACTTGATAGGTTAGCCCAACAGTTTGCCTCGAAAGATTATACAACTTCAGTGATTAAATTACAATTGGAGAGAGCCAAAGCCCACACACAGGAGGATCTCTTACAATAGAAGGGGCTAACCCCCAAGACCCCCCCGATACAATTTTTGTGACAGAATGGTCTGATCCCAGCCTTTAGGTGACGAAAGATGGGAGATTATCAACACTGATGTCCCCTTGCAACATCTGACTTACTGATACTGCCTTCAACACCACAATGTTTAATGCCTGTGAAAAGTGGGAGTACTTCTAACTCCCCCCCTTGATTTGCACACTGATCCTGTTACCTGCACCAGGGGTCGGCAACAGAGATAGTCGGTAGGCCCGTGACAGAGCAACAGACTAGTGATAGGCGAATTTATTCACCAGGTGCGAATTCGCTGCGAATTTGCGTAATTAGCTGCCAGCGAATAAATTCGCGAAATGGCTCGCGAAAATTCACTGGCTGGCGTCAAAAAAAAATGGGCGTCGGCGTCAAAAAAATGGACACCGGCGTCAAAAACAAGATGCTGGTGCTGTTTCGCTTATTTTTTGCCATTTCGCGAATTTCGCGGGAAATTCACTAATGGCGCAAATTCGCCCATCACTACGACAGACCAACTAGTCCTATAACACACTGAAGGGATTAGAATATGGTCCTATCGCAGTGATGTGTGATCAGGAAGGTCAGCACTACTTCCCTTTGCGCAACTCAGTCTGCCTGGACAACCACTGCGTTGATTTCGCAAACACAGTGTAATACTGCCCTTAAGGTAGTGAGCGAGAGTTAGGTGTTTCACTAAACTCGGCGCTCCCAACTGAAGTGTTCCCTGTGAAGAGTGATGTCCAAATGAGGATGACTTGGCTTCTTTGGACAGAAGCACAGTGATTGAACAGTCTGGCTGAATCCACTCTACTTGCTTATTGAGGCTGACTAAGTATCTGTGCGGCGCTCTAGGAGACAGGTGGCCCCCCTGCATGACTGCAGGGAGCTCCCTTCACAGTTACATTTAAGGGGGCTGCCCAATGGACTGTCAGCAAGCCGGCAGAGTTAATAGGTGCACAAAAGGAGATCACTCGCTTGCAGACCTCGGCAGCACTCGCAAAATGCTAATAGTGACATCTTACGTTGGTCCGACCACTGTCAAAGGGGCGAGTGTAGGAGCCAAAACGTTGAAATAAAGTCAAGCACATTTTTTTCACCAAAGTCCTAGGAGTGCGGTTTCATTTTGTTATTTGCACCTTTAGTTATATATATGTTTTAACCTTTGTTTTGCTCCAGCAACGTTTGGGTGATGAAACACTGGTTCACCTTTAAGTTAACTGTTAGTACATGTATTAGGTCTATTATCCAGAATGCTCGGGACCTGGGGTTTTCCAGATAACGAATCTTTTCATAATTTGGATTTTCATACCTTAAGTCTACTAGAAAATCATTTAAACATGAAATAAACCCAATAGGCTGGTTTTGCTTCCAATAAGGATTAATTATATCTTAGTTGGGATCAAGTACAAGCTACTGTTTTATTATTACAGAGAAAAAGGAAATCATTTTTAAAAATTTAAAATGGTGCGCCATTTCTCTTTAGGCCAGTCAATGCGTTCTTTGGCAAATTGCAAGCTCTTCACCGCGTCTTTTTTTCAACAATGGAACTTTGCAGGGGCTTCTTGGCGATAGCTTGGCTTCACATAATTGTAACAGTATCACAGGTAACATTAGACCTTCTTTGATCTTCCTGGAGCTGATCATTGGCTGAGTCTTTGTCATTTTGGCTCTTCTTCTATCCATTCAAAAAGTAGTAGATTTTCCACCATGTCTTTCAGGTTTTGAACTGCACTTCTTTATATGTTTTCTCCTCTCCAATCGACGCCAATCTAATCAAAGTACTCTGTTCTTCTGAACAATGTCTGGAACAACCCATTTTAGTAAGATGTTCAGAGAGAAATGCACTAAAACAGCATGCACAACATTTGCTCATTTCCTTCCTTAAATAAGGGAAATTGACATCTGCTTTTTTACAGATTTGAATGGCCTTACTAATTGAATTCCACACTGCTATTATTTGGAATAAGCCTCGATTAATGATTCAATGACACAGAATCAGCAGCATGCATGTCATTACTGTTAGGTATGTTGGTTTTCTATTACTCTACTACACCTACTAGTAAATTACATAAATTAAAGTGATTATTCAGGTTAGTGATGTCTTGCAGAACAACCACTGCCAGGAGCCAGTGTAGTGGGGGGTTGAGAAGGGGCAGTGGAGGCTAATGAGGGTGGAAAGTTTGTTACAGTCAAGAGGGGAAGTAGGGGATTGAAGGGTAAGCAATAGATTCGTCATTTTTGCTGAAGATGCTGGGGAGGACAGCTTTGAATTGGCATGTATGAAGCACCAGAGCACCCTGGGAGGCAGTGTTTTTAATATGGGTGGTGGGAGGAGTGCAAAGAAGGATAGGCAGGTTTTAGTTATAGGGGATTCAGTTATTAGAAAGGTGGATAGGGTGATCTGCCATAAGGGCCCTTTATGCCGAACAGTCTGCTGCTTGCCTGGTGCTAGGGTTCGGCATGTGGGGAACGAGTGGACAGGTTTTTGGGAGGGGCTGGGGAAGACCTGGCAGTCTTAGTACACATAGGTACCAATGACAAACTTTGAGGAGGGGGGGAAGTCCTCAAGAATGATTTTTAAAAACTAGGTGTAAAGTTGAGGGTGAGGACTTCCAAGGTGCCATGAGCAATGTTAAGAAGACAGCAGGATCTTAAGGAGATTAATGTGTGGCTGAGAAATTGGTGTAGGGAGGAGGGTTTTGGGTTTTTGGAGAACTGGGCTGATTTTGCAATCTAGGGATAGGCTGCACCACAATGATGATGGTGCAGCTGTTTTTGAAGAGAAGATGGCTAGAGGGTTGTGGGAGATTTTAAACTAGGCGTGGGGGGGTTCAGTAAAGGATTTAGCGGAAGACAGGATGAATGAGGTAGTGGGCAAAGGAAGGGAAAATGGGGGAGGAGATTAGGTTGAGGGTACTGTTAAAGATAGGGAGGACCACATGTCATATGTTCAATATGGCACCAGTATTAAATGTAAGCTTGAAAATGCAAGGAGTCTGACCAGTAAAATGGGAGAGCTGGAGGTGCTGGAGGGAAAATATGATGTGATTGGTTTGACCAAAACATGGCTGAATGAGTCTTGTGACTGGGCAGGTAATACTATACTTTGTTTTGGAAGGAAAGAGGCAATAGAAAAGGAGGAGCAGTATGTCTGTTTGTTAGGCAGGATTTAAAAGCTAATATAAAGGAGGAGGTGACGTTAGAAAATTAGGGGGCAGAAGTCTTATGGATGGAGCTCTTCACCAATTGTAAAGAGTTCAGCAAATTAATTGTAGAAGTCGCTATAGACCCCCTAATGTAAGAAAGGAGGCTAAGCTCCTGATGCAACTAGAAAAGGCTGCTAGTTTGGAAAAGTAATGATAACAAGGGATTTTAATTACCCAGATATTGACTGGAGCAACAGTACTGCCAGGACAGTTTATGGGAACAAGTTTATGAGCTTGTTGCATGACAATTTTATGGCACAAATTGTTGAGTAAACAGAAAAAATGCTATACTGGATCTAGTGATCTCTAATGACCCAGAAACTTTAGCAAATGTGCAAGTAATTGAACCCCTGGGTAATCGTGACCATAATGTGATCTCATTTGATGTCTGGAGCAAAATACAAATATACGCTGGGGCAATTTTTGTGCCTTGAGGGCTGCCCTTCAGAGCATAGATTGGAACATTATATTTTCAGATAAAAACACAGAACAGAAATGGTTGTCATTTAAAATTTTATTAAATTATTACTGTTCTCAATTTATTCCCTTAAGGAGTAAATGTGGCTTGTTAAGGGATAATGTAACAACCACCCGCTATACCCGATCCTGTAGACCAGGGCTGTCCAACTGCCGGCCCGCGGGCCCCCCTTTATATGGCCCTCCACATCAAAGTCTGCCTGCTGTGTCTTTTTACCATATGTAAACTTTAAAAGGTATCACTACAGAGATTAACTGGCCCTGCATTGTTTAAACCTCAAATTCACACTGTAATCCACTGTATTGTTCACACCTGTAATCCCCCTGTATTGTTCACATTTGTGACACCTCTATTGTTCACACCCCTAAAGGCCTGTACTGTTCACACCTGAGACCCAGAGTGAAACTGCCCACATTATTCACTTGTTCACACCTTATACAAAATGCTAATGGGGCACCAGCACTGTATGTAGTACATATTAGACCGGTCCTGATTCTCCTGCTCTGTTCTGCCTTCCCTATGCTCCTGTGTGTGTCATACTTTGGTATTTGTTCTGGGGGTTTGTTAGCAATTGAAAATTATTGTTAGTGGCCCCTAAGGTGTTTAATCATATGCTGGGGTACTGTATTATACACAGGGGAGGAGGAGGCATATGGATTTATGGGTATGTCTTATATAACTTAGCTTTTTTCACATATGAGTGACATCCTTGCCAGGGCAGGCACAAGGTAGTTCGGTACCCTAGGCAAGAGCTTCAATCAGTGCCCCCCTGTCCTGCATTACCATTTCCCTCCTTACCATGAGGGTTTTTAAATAAAGAGAGCAAGAAAGTATACAAGATTTTCATTTATATTACTGCCCCCTGTACCTGTACCAGCAAGCTCAGCAGCCATTCATCATACAGCCCTCCTGCAGCCATCATATTGCCCCCAATCTTTACCTGTGCCAGCAGCAGCCAAAAATAAATCTGATCACATCATATTGCCCCCAAGTATTTATGTACCTGTGCCAGCGCCCAGCCCAGCAGCAACAGCAAACATATGGGCCCCAAATCTGTACCTGGCTGTGCCAGCAGGAAGCTTCACACTTTACAGTAAAAGAAAGAAAGTCTTCAGTTCAGTGCAACTGTGCAAGTCTGAGAGCAGCGAGAGCCACACCAAGCAGCCCCCCAGCTCTCTGCCTCTCTCTGTCACCCAACACATCAGTGACATCATTGACGCGTATACGCACAATGCGCTGCACCGCACAGAAGGAGCTTTTACTTGCCGGCAAGAGGGAGAAGTTGAAGGAGATGGATGGGTGACCATGATTACTGAAACAAATTATTAAATGAACGAAAAAATTAAAAAACAAGAAAAAAAAATCCCCTTAAAAGTTCGCCCCTCAATGATGGTGCCCTAGACAGCCGCCTACTCTGCCTACCCCTAATTCCGGCACTGATCCCTGCAGTGAGCACCAACCATTTGGTTTTTTGGTGTGCTATTAATATGGACATGGTCTTGCGGTACCATGGGTGTGGTTTAAAGTGGGTGTGGTTTAAAGTGGGTGTGGTCTAAAAACAGGGAGTGGTTAACACTGGCTTCCGTTATTGGCCCTCCACCATATAGATTAGAAAAATTCCGGCCCTTGGCACCATAGAAGTTGGACAGCACTGCTGTAGACAATTCCCTATCCATAGCTTTTTAGAAGGGGTTGGATGGCTTTTTAGCAAGTAAGGGAAAACAGGGTTATGGAAGATAGCTCATAGTACAAGTTGATCCAGGGACTAGTCCTATTGCCATTGCCATTTTTGAATCAGGTAGGAATCTTTTCCCCCTCTGAGGCAAATTGGAGAGGCTTCAAATGGGTTTTTCTTGCCTTACTCTGGATCAACTAGCAGTTAGACAAATAAAACTAGAGTTAAATGGTTGAACTTGATGGACGTGTGTCTTATTTTAACCTAACTAACCGTGTATGTAACTATGATGATGCCATACAAAAAAACTATGAACCCTTTATTAAATCTGGGACCCTGTATATCAGTGGAAGATCTGCATTTGGCCCTAGGGCCTTCAACCTGGACTGTAATCCCTATTTAAACATGAGTGGAAATGTTCTAACAAAATAAAGTTAATACATTGTAGTGCATAAAGATTATCTAATACAATCAGTCTATCAGGGAATCTTAAGCAAATGGATTGTGAGATAGGGCAGTGTAATGCCAATGAAACCAAGGTTAGTCTTACGTGCCATAAAGATGGTTTGATTAGATCTGCATCTTGGGAAAGCAAACTAAGTGTTGCAAAGTTGGGAGATTCCAAATGACAAGGAGATAGAGATAGCTGATATCTCTCACCCTCTAGAGATAACATCTCCCCAATCTCTTGTGAAATCTCCCTTTGTCATTTGCTGCCAATTATTACTGCAAGTAGTTTACTGCCCTCTCTGAAAAGGCCAAAATTCTTTGAAGAATGAAGTCGATTGGGGTAACAAATCCACTTCCAGAATTATATATTTTTGTATATTGCAATACTGTTTTGGCCTTAATGCCTCTTACGGCTTAGTCAGTAGTACACAGGCTATGTGTGAGATCACTGACACTAGTGGCATCCAAACTGCCCCTGGAACTATAGCAGGGTGACTGTTACCCCAAGGTTTCTGTAACCTTGTTATGAGCTAAGGGGGCCCAGCCTGAAGACCAGTTAGGGGGAGATTTGGGTTGAGTGTTTATTTGTGCACTGGGTACCCCTGGAACTATAGCAGGGTGACTGTTACCCCAATGTTTCTATATATCTGTAACCTTGTTATGTGCTAAGGGGGCCCAGCCTGAAGGCCAGTTAGGGTGAGATTTGGGATGAGTGCTAATCTGTGCTCTGGGTACCCCTGGAACTATAGCAGGGTGGTTGTTACCCCAATGTTTCCATATATCTGTAACAGTGTTATGAACTAAGGGGGCCCAGTCTGAAGGCCAGTTAGGGGGAGATTTGTGGTGAGTACTGATCTGTGCCCTATGTACCCCTGGAACTATAGCAGTGTGGCTGTGGCCGCAATGTTTCTATATATCTGTAACCTTGTTATGAGCTAAGGGGGGCCAGCATGAAGGCCAGTTAGAGCCTTTACATATGGGCTTGTATGCATTTCTCTTTCTTTGCACTTTACTGGGGCAGTAAGTACTGAAAATATTGGGTGCATTCATTGCTATATAAGAATTTAGCAGTTTACTTATATAACTTGGATTGCATTACAAGTACACAACCTGCCAGCACCAGTGACAGCCACCACTCTCAAGCTTTCCCTGGTGGAGAACTCTCCAGTGTCACCCTCACACTACCAGGTGGATCTATAGGCTGCTTACTAATAAGGCTTAATAGCCCATATTAATAGCCCATACTATGAAAGAGAATTCTCCAGTAAGAATCATCATGTGATGTGAATAAACTTTTTCACAATGCTTCTAAGGTGTTCAGTGCCCTCTATCTGAAGGTTCAAGGATTGGTACATGAACCCAACATTTCTACTGTGAGCTTTCTACTTTCAATAGATAAGGCGTTTTGTTTTTCTTATGTTTTGCTTCTTACTTACCCAAAATCTTATTTAAAAACACCACAACAAACAGCCAAGCCATCTCAATTGTGGCAACTTTGCAAAATATCTAAAGAAAAATATACATTTTGACAAAACATTCTGCACCACAGGAGAATAAGACTTATATTCATATTAAAGGGATGTAAGCCCCTCTATATAGCTCTTACTCCTCATCTCTCTCATGCTCAAGCACAATTGGAGAAGGATTCTTCCCATGAGAAACCTTCCTAGCATTATTGTGCAATTCTTTTCTTGCTGTTATACATGGTGATGCTGAGGTGTGATAGTTGAGTGTACATAGAGCAGGAAAGGTCTATATTACAGAATTGTCTTGAGTTAATAGCTCCCATTCTGGAATAGAGGGAATCTAGTCAGGGGCCATGGGGCAGAGGGGGACTAGAGACTCACAGGTCTAAATCATTGACATTGATAAGGGGTGGGCTTGTGGAAAGTTAGGGGGGTCAAAAATTAATTCAATGAACATAATTACAATTTAAAAAGTTGGCACTTACTGACCCCATATGACCCACCTTCCGTGTTTCGTACCCTCTGGTGAAACACCTATGATTAAGGGTACAAAACGCATACGGTGTAAGTGTGTACCAACTTTTTAAATTGTAATTATTTTCATTGAATACATTTTTGACTTTTTATGAATTTTGTGAGTGATGGGACAATCATTTTTGTATAATGGTTGTTTAATGTTGCCTTGGGAACTGGGGCAAGTCCTTCTGCCCAATATAGATTGACAGCATAAAAATTCTAAGCAATTACTCCTTTAAACCAGATCAGTCCACAGGAATCCTTCTTATGTTTGTTCCAAAGCGATCAAGAATACAGTTTTTTTGTTTGTTGGTTTTACAGCAGCTGCTCTTTGCTGGTATTGCTTGGTTTTCTGTGTCCCCTGCTCCAGATGTACTGCATATGCACGTCTGGTTAAAAGGGTAGTTACCCTTCACTTTTTATAGCAAATAATGAAATATCAACCATATTTCTAATACACATGCATTAAAAAATCTCAAATAGATAAATAAATGTCTTAAAGAGGTTTGTTTACCTTTGAATTAAATTTTGGTATGATGTAAACCCTTATATTCTGAGACAAATTGCAGTTGGTTTTCATTTTGTATTAGTTGTGTGGGGTTTTTAGTTTGTTCAGCAGCTCTCTGGTTTGCAATTTCTGCAGCTCTCCGGTTGCTAGGGCCTTGTTTGAATAAGACTATAATAAGAATAGTAGAGGGTTCGGACAGAACAATAAGGAATACAAAGTAACAATACTAATTCAATTGTAAGCTCACAGGGCAACAGTTGTTTTTAGTTACCGAGGTCAGTGACCCCCATTTTAAAGCTGGAAGGATATAGAAGAAGAAGGCAAATAATTTAAAAGCTATAGGATATAAGTAATGAAGACCAATTCCAAAGTTGCTAGGAGCAGGTCACTCTATAACATAGTGAACGTTAAAGGGAATCTGTCGTCATTTTAAACCTTTTTTTTTTTTTTGCATTTTTATAAAAAACACACATCCATAAACACTGTCTGGCAAATAAAATGTTAATCCACAAATCCATGCATAAGTTATTTTAATTTGTATTTTGTCATGGGGGCTTCCATTTGTGCTCATTACACATTCATCCTGTGCTGCTCTAACAGCAGGCACAGCATTACCTGTGTGCTTGGAGGCAGCCACTCTGTAATGAAAAGCCAAGTCCCTGCACTACGACATGAGAATCTAGTTGTACCCTCCCCTCTCTGCCCATGCGTGTGATGTTTGGAGGAGAGAGGTCACATGGTTTGCAGGGAAGCAATTACTTTCACTTTCCTACGTTCTGCTCTACAGCTGCACTAGCAGCCCCTCCTCCCACAGACACTATCAAAGCTCCTGCCCTTCTGTAAGTTTGTTCTCTGCTTTCCTTTGGAGGGGGGAGCTTTCTCTCCTTGCTGCCTTCCTAGTTAGTTTTACTGGTTACTAGATGAGGTAAAGGAGCTGTGAGTTCCCTCTGCTATCCACCTCACACACACTGCGCTCCTTTCCTGCCTGCAATACTTCTTTTTTCATCAACTACTTACTGCCTCCTTTCTCATGAGCTATTTTAACCCTTCCTAGACTTCCTCATAAGTTTTCCTGGTTTTCAAGTATGTCCTCCTTATTTTATCCTTTTTTCTATTCCCTGTCATCAGTCCTGGGAGTGTACTCCTGTGTTTCTGCCATTCATTTTTGTGTAAACAAATATAATAAACTATCTATATAAAATATTTTTTCCAGTGCCCAAAATGAATTGTGTGTGTGTGTGTGTGTGTATATATATTTATTTATTTTTGAAACGTAAGTGGGGGCAGTGATCACAGGACTATATTATTATTTATATGTTTGTATGCAGGATTTCAGTCCTTCTGAAGTGGTGTCAGTGGGAGCTTATCTTGATACCTGCCTATTGTTCAATTGACAGGCTCAGCAGACAAGGCTCTATTTACATTACAGCAGCTTGTAGGAGGGAGGGGTAATGACATCACTCCAACTTGCAGTGCAGCAGTAAAGTGTGACTGAAGTTTATCAGAGCACAAGTCACATGACCTGAGGGCAGCTGGGAAATGTCAAAATGTCTAGCCCCATAGCAAATTTTAAAATTAGATATAAAAAAATCCATTTCTTGTTTTGAAAAACGGATTTCAATGCAGGATTCTGCTGTAGTAGCACAATTAACTGATACATTTTGTAAAAAAAAAAATTTTCCACGACAGTATCCCTTTAACTTATAGGTCACCAACTCTTTAGTGATGGGTCAAGTGCTATTCACTGCAGTGCAGGAGTGTGCTGTGTGGGCCTATAACACAAAGACAAACAAGGGGAACCAATCTGTACTGTGCATGTCTCCAGTGTTAAATTCATATTGCCCTTCTCAAGAGCTGCTGACCAAACAGATTAGAGAGTAAAGGGAAAAGAACAGGCTGTGATGCCATTGCCACTGCAGTTTGCACATAACAATCATTTAAAAATTAAATAAACCCAATAGGATGGTTTTGCCTCCAATAAGAATGACATATATCCTAGTTTGAGTCGAAAAGAAAAAAAAAATAATTATTTAAATTAAATGGAGTCTATGGAAGACAGCCTTTCCGTAATTGTGAGCTTTCTGCAGAACAGATTTCTGGATAATGGATTCCTTACCTATATCACAATCATTACTCTTTATGAGTGGTGTAGTACATGATGAATTTTCTCAGCTGGAAGAAATAAATTACCGCCCCTGCATTGAATGCATCTGATGGGTGAACATGCTGTCTGCCACTGACCCAAAAGTGATGCAGCACTTCTACTGTAGATATTCTGATTTTGGTTTTCTTTATTCAGCTTCAGCTTCACACTGGTGAATATTTGGTTTCAAAAGATGAAGGGGCTCCACCTCATGGTGAAAAAAAGGAAATGCTACATGGGTGCAATAGTGACATTGAAATGTTGAAGAACACTTTTGCAAGAACATACGTGAAAAATGTAAGAGTTTGGAGTTATTTGCCTTTTTCTTATTCTCTCTACAGCTATCAAATTAGGGTCACTGGCTCCATCTAAAATGTAAAGTTCTGTAAGACTACAAATGTATTGTTATTGCTACTTTTTATACAGGGCATTTCCTTTATTTACAGTATATTCCGGTGTCTTATTCAAATCCATAACTCCTAACATTTTGGAAACAGAATGAGCTGCGCGTGTCGAAATTTTTTTGACCAAGTCCATTTTTGTGGCCACACCCTGCTAATGAAGGTAAATTGCCCTTTAAGCTGCAAGTTACAGTTGTCCCAACAGACCTGCTTATCTAAAATTGTTACATTTGTTTCTTTGCTTATTTTAAATTGTAACAAATGTATCAAAGGGCACCTGGGCTCTCTGCTAAAAGCCAATTAAGTTAGAAACATTGTATCTTTTTCTGGCTGTTCAGTACAGGAGATCAATGCAAAAGTAGGGACATTTCAGTAACAATCCAGGACTGAGGGTTGAGCTGACAAAATAGCGACCGTCCTGCGAAAATGGGACAGTTGGGAGGTATGCAAATCAGTGCATGGTTGCTAGGGTAATCTGGACCCTAACAACCAGACTGCTGCTTTTGAATAACCCAAAAACCACAAATGAGAAAAAATGAAACCAATTGCAAATTGTCTTAGAATGTTACTCCCTGCCTACATCATAGTTAATTTAAAGGTGAAGAACACCTTTAAAGGATTGGGGTAGCAACATCATTTATAACCCATATACTCACACATTGCAGCAAGCTATATGCATTTTTGTGAGTTCCCTGTGGTCAGAACCATACCCAGCAACTTGAGTATGTAGGGAGCATGTAGGTTGTTGTGTTGCGTCGCATCAACGCTGCGGCACAATCCGACAATACTTACCTTATTTCCGTCGCATCTAACGTGACGCCTGCATTTTAGCGCATCACATCAGATCGCGGTGGAATCGTCCTGCCTTTAGGGTTGCCACCTTCCCCCCGTGACGTAGCAGGGGGAGGGGCAGTGACATATTGGGGGCCGTGCTATTACGTGACGATCAGAGATTGGCTGATCGCCGCGTCAATCCAAGGAAATCCTGCTTGGTTTTCCCAATTTGGAAAGCCAGGCAGCCAGTTTTGACCTGAACAGCCCTTCAAAAAACCGAGCTGAGTAGCAGTCCCGGACTGGCAATCTATGGGTTCTGGCAAATGCCAGAGGGGCTGCTATAAGGTGCCATTGAAAGTCAATATTTAGTAGGCTGGTGGAGGCTGTTTGGGCCTCTGTGTGGGCTCATTGGGCCTCTGTGCACCTGAAATGCCAGGGCCTATTTTAATTCTCAGTCCAAACCTGCTGAGCAGGGTTGTCATCTGGCCGGTATTGTACCAGCCGGGCCAATAAAAATGATGCATTATACCAATGTTATTAATTGGTAAAATTTATAAAAAATATAGGAAGATCTGTCTTTTTTTTTTAAGAAAAGGTAGCAACCCCGAGTCCAAAGTGGCAATAGTTCAGGTGTCCCCAGAGTCAATAGGCACAGTTCCACGCAACTGATCATAAGATGCAGGATGGATACATTGAATTGTGCCTTTGTGCTCTCTGTTGTGTCAAATGTTTTAACTAGGAAGGGTATATTAAGTTAAGTACAGGGGCGTAACTATAGAGGAAGCAGACCCTGCGGCTGCAGGGGGGCCCAGGAGGTATAGGGGCCCCACGAGGCCCTAATTCATATACAATTTCAATAAATATTGGAGAAACAAGTCCACCTCTAAACATTTTGGGGGCCTGAAAAATAATTTGCTGTGGGGCCCAGTAATATCTAGTTATGCCACTGGTTAAGTATATAATAAATAATCCGTATTTTAAAGGAAAACTATATCCCTCAAACAATGTAGGTCTCTATAAAAATATATTGCATAAAACAGCTCATGTGTAAAACCCTGCTTCATGTAAATAAACCATTTTCATAATAATATACCTTTTTAGTAGCATGTGCCATTTTAAAAAACAAGGGCCGTCCCCTAGGATTGTAGGATTCGTGGTGCACACAAACAAACCAGGTCACACGAGCCAATTAACAGACAGAGTCGTGTCTTTTGCTTCCACACTTCTTCCTGTTACAATTAGAGCTGCAGTATTTCTGGTGAGGTGATCTCTGAGGCAGCACACAGACCATCACAAAATGGTGGTTCAAAGCAAGAGATGTAAAAGGGCAATATTTATTTAAATACATATACCAGTTTGGTAAGATTCTGTAATATGCCACTCAGGGCCACCATTAGAAATCACGGGTCCCCGTACAACAAAATTTTCCCACCTTGCCCACCCTGACCTCCAAGCCCCACCACAGATCCACTCCACACCACAATTAAAAGACCACACAGACATCAGCGCAAAAAAAGCTAATCCCCCCACACATACAAGTTATAAAAAGCTATTGATAGTCAGGGCCCCCTTTTAAATTAAAAAAAACTGTGGTGCCAGGGCCCCCCATAAAAGTTTTTTTTTAAAAAAAAATTGGTGGTCAGGTCCCCCTACAAGTTAAAAAAAAATAATTGGTGACCAGGGCCCCCATATAAGTTAAAAAAAACATTGGTGCCAGGGCCCCCTATAAAAGTTTTGTTTTTTTAAAAAAAAACTTTGGTGCCAGGCGCCCCCTTACCAGTTAAAAAAATTGGGGCCCCAGAGAATATTTTTTTTAAAAAACATTGGTGGCAGGGGCCTATAGAGTATTAAAATAATATATTGGTGGCCAGGGGATTAAAAAAAAATGAAAAAACACACACATTGGTGTTCAGTAGAATTGAACTTGTGGCTTCAGTACTTCAACTTTGCCGCCTTTCATGACTTTGGGTCTCTTCGCCGCTTCAGGACTTCAATTTTGACTGTTTTTGTGGCTTCGGATCTTTTGGCCGCTTCGGGACTTCGGCTGTTTGGCTTTTCAACACTTACGGATTTCAGCTGTTCGGAACTTCGGAAGGTCGGCGCGGCTTCGGCGCTGTCAAGGGGGGCCCGGCTCTTTAGAAAAGGGCAGTACTGCCGGGGCCCCGTTCAGGCCCGAGCCCGGTACACTTGTACCCCCTGTGCCCCCCTGATGGCGGCTAGGGTTGTCACCTTTTCTGGAAAAAAATACCGGCCTTCCTATATATTTATCTTTATTCCCTATTAATAACATTGGAATCAACCAACATTTTTACCGGCCAGGCCAGTAAAATACATGCCCAGTGGCAACCCTAATGGCAGCCCTGATGCCACTTAATATGATGTAAACGATCTGGTGCGTAAATATTCATTTTGGGGGTATAGTTTTCCTTTAAAGTTACATCTTTTTAGTAATTCCTAGATTTAGAGGGTCCGTCTTTACATCCCCTTTAATCTCAGCAAGGAAACAAAGCCCATTTGATATGGCTTTGATGTTTTTCCTTGTTTTTCCAATGTTAATTTATGCCAACCAGTTTTTCTGTACAATAGCTTTGTTTATGTGAGCTGTAAAACCAAAGTGGCCATAGCAGAGACCAAAAGGGAATGTATGCCATGATGCTGATTGAGCCACTGCCTAGCAACAGGAATAAGAATAGAGACGATAATTGACAGCAGAATGGGCAAATAAACGCATCCGTTTTAAAGTGATTGACGTTTCTCTTAGCCCATTGCTTTTGCAGAACGTCTAGCCTTTCGCCAATAGCAAGGCAGCGTTCATTATTCGTTTAGGGAAGTACAATCAGCTACGGCCCAATGAGACGCGTTTTTGCTTTCCCTATTTGCGTGACCAGGCAGCGACCAATGAGATGCAGCTTTCCCACACCAGGCAGGGAGGGGGTGGGCTCGATTTCTGTCTCTCTGGCTTAGAGGCCGAGGATCGATTTGCCCGTGTGTGTGAGGGGGTGAGAAGCGAAAGATAAAATGGCGGCCGTGGCTGCTGCGCCCGGGCCGGGGGAAGCCGGAGAAAGCGAGCAGGACAGCAAAACGACTCCCGGAGAATGGAGGCTGGGAGAATTGCAGTGCGAGCCCATAGTGGCAGTGTTGGACTCGGAGAGGCAGTCGCTAATCCGCTGTGAGATGGATAGCGACACCCTGGAGAAGGCAGGGCCTGTTGTGGAGCAGCTGGGCGGCTCGGGGACTGACCAAGCCATGGTATGTGAGGGCAGCGAAATTGGACTGGGGCTGGAAGGCAAAGACGGGGGAGAGGAGACTATGCAGGTGGGGGGTGAACAGGTCGTGGCCCCAGAGCCAGTAGAAATGGAGTCTGAGTCTTCTCCTGACAGCATCCCCCAAACCCTGCCTTCAGAGCAGAGCTTCTCCTCATCCTCGTGTGGGTCAGCAAAGGAGCAGGAGTGTATATCTGAGGGGCACTCTCAAGTCACTCATAATGCCCCACATCCACCACAATCACAGGTCCAACTGCTGCAGATGCATGATGATGTTCCTCAGCTACCAGAACATGAAGCACACCAGCTACAGATGCACAGCAATGTTCTGCATTCACCAGAGCCTGATGTCCAACAGCTGCACATGTATAGTGATGTTCCACAGCTACCAGAACCCAAGGCCCAACAGCTGCAGATCCATGGTGACGTTCTTCAGCTACCAGAACCTAAGGCCCAACAGCTGCAGATCCATGGTGATGTTCCACAGCTACCTGAACCCAAGGCCCACCTCCTGCAGATGCATGGTGATGTTCCTCAGCTACCACAACCTGAAGCACACCAGCTACAGATGCACAGCAATGTTCCACAGTCACCAGATACTGATGTCCAACAGCTGCACATGTATAGTGATGTTCCTCAGCTACCAGAACCCAAGGCCCAACAGCTGCAGATTCATGCTGATGTTCCACAGCTACCTGAACCCAAGGCCCACTTGCTGCAGATGCATGGTGATGTTCCTCAGCTACCAGAACCCAAGGCCCAACAGCTGCAGATGCATGGTGATGTTCCTCAGCTACCAGAACCCAAGGCCCAACAGCTGCAGATGCATAGTGATGTTCCTCAGCTACCAGAACCCAAGGCCCAACAGCTGCAGATGCATTATGATGTTCCTCAGCTACCAAAACCCAAGGCCCACCTGCTGCAGATGCATGGTGATGTTCCTCAGCTACCAGAACCCAAGGCCCACCTGCTGCAAATGCATAGCAATGTTCCACAGCTACCAGTTACTGATGTTCTACAGCTACCAGAACCTGGGGCCCAACAGCTGCAGATGCATTGTGATGTTCCTCAGCTACCAGAAACTAAAGCCCAACAGCTGCAGATGCATTGTGATGTTCCTCAGCTACCAGAAACTAAAGCCCAACAGCTGCAGATCCATTGTGATGTTCCTCAGCTACCAGAACCCAAGGCCGAACAGCTGCAGATGCATGGTGATGTTCCTCAGCTACCAGAACCCAAGGCCCACCTGCTGCAGATGCATAGTGTTCCACAGTCGCCAGTTCCTGATGTTCTACAACTAACAGAACCCAAGGCCCAACAGCTGCAAATGCATGGTGGTGTTCCACAGCCACCAGGACCTGAGGTCCAACATCAGGAAATGTATGATGTCCTTCAGCTCCTAGAATCTGAGCAGGAGGTGTATGGGGATCCTTCGCAGCCACCACAACTTGAGGTCCAACCACTGAAACATGAATTGGATCAAGAACAGAAACTGGTGGTCCAACAAGAAATGGAGCATGAACCACCCAGCTCTTTTCAAGTAAAGCAGGTACAAGATACTGTGGGTGTAGTGGTTGTGGGCTTGCAAGAACATGCTGGTGTAAAATATAAGCCCTTAAATGGACCAGTACCAGAGGAATTCATTACTCGGGACCCTTTGTCTTTAGGGGAGAAAGGTTTTCCTGGGGAAGCACTGTCTGTAGGGGATACAATGCCAGTTGTAGCTCAGTCCATAGGAGAAGCTGGTTCCGAGGAAGCACTATCCTTAATGGAAACAGGCCATGGGGAAGCTTTGTCCATTAGTGAAGAGTGTCCTGGTGATGCCATACTGATTTTTAACAAAAGCCTTAGTGATTCCCTGTCCATTCAGAAAGCCAATTTTGAGGAAGTCATGCTCATAGAGACTGACCATTCAGAAGGGGTTTTGCCTATAAAGGAAAATGGGTCGGAGGAAGCCATTTTGAGTGGGACACTTTCTGATCAGGTTGAAAATGTAGCTATTGACAAGTTGGATACTTGGCAACAGGCTGCTGGAGAAATCGTATCCCAGGAGGAGCCTGTTCCTGGAAAAGCAAAGGCACAGGCTGCCACTGTGGCTATCCCAGTAATAGAGACTGTTTCTGGGGATGTGTTAGCTGTCCAGGAGCCATTAGCTTTGGAAAGTCTAACTCAACAGAAGGTTTTATATGTCACTCCTTTACAGGAATCTGGGCTGCAGGAAGTCTGTGCACAGGAAACCCTGCCTCAGGACATACAGAAAAACTTTACAACTGACCTTAAGCAGTCATTTAAAGAGGCTCAAGAGGAACCACTTTCAGAAGATCTTCATTTAAAGAAAGTGGAATTATTATTTCAAGAAGTCCAAAATCCACATGTACTGGAGTCATGCAGTTTTCCCCAGAATTTGATACCAGATGATCAGGACATAAAAGAACTAGTGCCTGAGTGCCAGCACACACACAAACCTGCTGATGTACAGAGCCCAGTATCTGGTGAAATCCCCCAGCCAGGCAAAGAATTTTCTTTGGAATTTCATCAGCAACACAACTTAGAATCCATAGAGGCCCCTCACAATAGACTACTACCTGCGAATGTACAGATTTCATCAGAGACCAAACTATATTTTGAAAGCCCCATTTCTGAGAAGGTTCAGAAAGTACATGAGTGCTGTGAAGAGCAGGGGCAGCAAGACCCCAACAACATCAATATGGAAGTATTTTCTGAGGAAACAAAATCATCGGTAGATACAATGTGTGAGGCTGCTAACTTGGGTCCGGAAATTGATTTTTTATCCAAGTCGTTGGTTATTCCTGACCATGTTTCTGTTGAAAGAGATCATGCGTCTCCTTTAACCGCCAATCAGTTGAATGAAAGGAATGTTTCTTGTTTCAAGCATAAGGAAACACATTCTGAACTTTGTATGACAGTGGATACACTCTTAGAGACACAGCCAAACAAACTAGATGAGGATAACACAAAGAATATTACCTGTGGACTTCAATTTGTCTTTGAAAAGCCAGAATTACAACCAGACCAGTTATCTAGAGACATGGCAACAGAAAATATAACTGGGTCGGATCCTGAGAAAGTTACCTTTGTACATGAACTAATCCCTGAATCTGTCACAGAGGACACTGTTATAAACCTTGGGCCTAACCAACAGGGAACAGGTGTTCCTGGTCCAACCTTAATGAAAACAGTATATGGTATAGACAAGAATTCTGATTTCGAGTCGGTTTCTGTAATGGACTATAAGCCACCTTATAGGGGCATTAACCAAGAACGGATAGCTGGTGAAAACAAAAAAGCAAGACATGAACAACTACCCAGACATACCTTCTTACAAAAAGAGCCTACTCCCATGATTCTTTCAGAAGTCAGAGACAGCGGAGTCCATACAGAAATGTGTTTGGAGGAGGCTACGCTCTCTTCTAATAATGATGGGTCAGAGACAAGCCTAAATGACCCAGATTGTGACATTGGATCTATGGGGACATCTGAGGGTTCCGTTGTGACTTCTGGAATCGGCAGTCTCATCCCTGGTTCTGAAGTTCAGGTCACGCTTGATCACATCATTCAGGATGCACTGGTGGTTTCCTTCTGCCATGGAAACAGAATTTTCTCAGGAGTTTTAATGGATCTTTCAAAAAGGTACGACAGTCCAATGTAATGTGGGATATGGTTTTAAAGGGAATATATTCAGAAAAATTCAGCATCACATTATTGTTAAACAGATCATGGTTTTCTCTAACCAATTTACTAGTCATGCACATGTCTCTCTCTTCCAGGTCTGTAACGAATATCTTCCAAAAGTGTACCATGTTTTTAATTAATGGTATCACATCAGAGGGCTACCATTTATAAAAAAAATGTTTTATTTTTAATTATTCTAAAAGAAAAGCTATAATTACAGGGGAATGCCAAATGGCAGGCACTCCTAGTGATTATTATTGCTTACCACAGACTCCAGGCCAGTGGTCCTGTCTGCTAAAATAGTTACACTGGCCTAGGTACTTCTGTAGAAGCACCATGTCACAGTAATCTTCTGCTTCTTAGATCTTCACTGTGTCCTTATACTGGGGTGTGCATATGCAATACAGTGAAAAATCTGCCTCTATGTTTAGATTTTCACTCTTGCATACCTGTACTGAACTGTAGAGAAAATCCAGGTAAAAGATGGAGGTGTGGCTCTTCAGTAGTACCCCTGGCTGGTGCCAGTTTCAGTGAACAGGAGCACTGGACATTTTGGCACCTCCTATACCTCCTTTGTACTCCTGAAATTGCTTTATCTGTCTGTGTGGCATGTACAGTGTATCTGGAGATATAATATACATTTCCCTACTTGGTGTAGTCCAGTGATCCCCAACCAGTAGCTCATGAGCAACATGTTGCTCTCCAACCCCTTGGATGTTGCTCACAGGGTCCTCAAAGCAGGTGATTATTTTTGAATTCCAAGCTTGAAAGCAAGTTTTAATTGCATAAAAACTAAGTATAGTGCCAAGTAGAGCCTCTTGTAGGCTGCCAGTCCACATAGGGGCTACCAAATAGCCCATCACATCCATTATTTGGCACCCCAAGGGACTTTTTCATGCTTGTGTTGCTCCCCAGCTCTTTTTATATTTGAATGTGGCTCACGGTTTAAAAAGGTTGGGGACCCCTGGTGTAGTCGGTATCTATATGTACGAACCCACCCCATTTAACATATTTAGGGGACAAAATGCTGTAAAATTAGGAAAATGCATTATGGAACCACAAAAAACCATCACTATAAAATGAGAGAATACTTGGGCATGTGCCTAGGGCAGTAGCTTTAGAGGGAAACCCTTTGCTACCCTTAAAGAAAATGTTTCTCTTTTTTTTACATCACCTTCTAAAGTTTTTATGCCCCTCCTCCAGTGTTTTCAAATTACTTCCAGGGTGGGAGGACACTGTCCATGCCTAGGGTAGGGGCAGCCTGGAAGCCATGCCTAGATGGGTGCAGGATGCAAAGCTGGCACTGCTTGGTGTGCATAGTGTTCAGTACAGGGCTCAGGATGGCATCTGGCACACACCTGCCGTTTTATTTTACATCACATCCATAGTGCTAACGCCTGTTTAGGGATATTGTTAAATCCATTTATTATTTTATGATATGGTACAATCTGTGCCATTTGCATAAGGAAAATTCCTTTTTTTTTTTTTACCTTTGCTAAACATGCACGGCATCATTAGAAACACGAGCCTAATAGGTGACTCATCTACAGCCCACCGTTTCTATTTATGCAGGTCAGTGATCCCCAACCAGTAGCTCGTGAGTAACATGTTGCTCACCAACCCCTTGGATGTTGCTTTCAGTGTCCTCAAAACAGGTGCTTATTTTTGAATTCCAGGCTTGGAAGCAAGTTTTAATTGCATAAAACTATAGTGCCAAGTAGCGTCTCCTGTAGGCTGCCAGTCCACATAGAGGCTACCAAATGGCCACTTATTTGGCACAGCAAGGGACTTTTTCATGCTTGTGTTGCTCCCCAACTCTTTTTACATTTGAATGTGGCTCACAGGTAAAAAAGGTTGGGGACCCCTGATGTAGGTTATTGCCATCATTGCTCTAAATCAGTGGTTCCCAGGTGGTGGAGCAACTCCTCATTAGGTGAGACTTGAAGCAAGCTCAGTGATGCAGCAGTTGACCATTGAATGAGGTATAACATTATCCAGCTTATCCATTTGCCACACAACAGAATCTTTCAATCTCTGAAAGTTGCATAGGGAGCAGAAGTACCTGCTGTTTAGCTTGTCCACATGAAAGTGGCAAGGCTGTATTAGGTTAAAAGAAAGCATTGTACACCTGCTGTTTATATTACTTTTTACAGATGATGTGTGTTACATTGTGCACAGATGTCAAGGTGAAGGGTAGCCACAAAGAGAGAGAGTTAAAGGGAGTGCAAACAAACAAACAAAGCCAAAAGGGGTGATGGAAATGGTCAGATGTGTGCAATAAAAGAATGCAAATAAGACCATAGATAAGCAAAGTGGGACAGAAAGCAGAAGAGAAGCAAAATACAAAGGCAGAATACAGTAGTAGATGTTGCGGAGGGCAAGATGCAATGGGAAGGGACAGAAATATGAAGAACAGAAAAGTAAATGGAATTGAAGAAATAAAGGGATGCTTCTTTAAATGCTAAAAAACCCCAGGCTTTAATATCCCTTCTTTGCTGACCATCAGTCACACATTCAATTTTGGGATACAGGATGGAGAAAAGTCAACACTATAACAATATAGTGTATCCCACGTAAGCAGATGCAAAGTTTCCATAAAATTTCTCGACTCCATTTTCCTAAAGTATCGGCGCTAGTGATGAGCGAAATTTTCATCCAGATTTTGCAGCAAAAAAGACGCCAATAGACTCCAATGGGTGAAAAAAATGCTGCCTATTGGTTTCTGCATAATCAGTTAAAATCTCCAGGTCATTTCACTTACTTCCCTTCTCTCCTTATCTCTTCGACTATAGCTCCCCATAGACGCGATGATTCTTCTTGCCTAACGACCGATTTTAGGGAAGTCTAACCAATCCTTCGACATTATCGTGCAGTTAGTGGGATTGGAACGATCGTACATATTACGATTTTTCGTCCGACATCTGTCAGGAAATTGATCGGCCAGGTCAAAAAATCTTTGTCTGCCCAAGTGCAATCTATCTATGTTTGCAGGGACAAGCAGGCAGCTCCCCTTTGTTTTCCTGGCAAATTGGTCTTTTTAGTTGATGGTAAATTCGTACGATCGTTCCAGAACATCGTGGTCTCACGATCAGGATCTGATCTTTTAAAAATCTCAACATCTATGGCCAGCTTAAGACAGTAGTCGGAGAGTAGTAGCTGCACCGGCAGTGTCAGTAACAGAGTAGCTGGACCCAGTGGCAGCTTTTTAAAACACTGTAAGCATCTGCACTGTAGTCACAAGACTTTCATATTTGCTGATTAGTGATACAATGTGCTTTATATATTGGGCAATTGCTTGCGCTTGCATCTTAATTGATTCAACTGTGCTGTTGAACTATAACTCTCTGAACTAAATGGTATGGTGTATTCAATAATAGAAATATCAAATTATTCTTTAAAAATGTACAGTACAAAAAAGGTTCAGTGAGTTATAGTTCAACAGCACAGTTCTCCTTTAAAGAGCACCTGTTGGGTAAAAATATTTTCCCCAACCAAAGGTGCACGCTAATAGAGCCCGCACTCCAATTGGGGGGCTAGAGTAGTTTAATTTTTTTTAATTGGCCACGCCAGCACTAGGACACTCTCGTGATGATTTTTTGACATCACACGAATGCGGATAATGAGCAAGTTGTGGCATTCGCTCATTATGGGCAGGCAGGTGTCTTAGCGCTTGTGGGGTGGGCAATTTTTTTTAAAAAAAACTATTAACCCCAAACAGAGTGTGGGCTCTGTAAATTTACTCTGAATTCTCTTCTGCCCTTTCTTTTGTTAATTAATGCCATTAGAAGTTTTACACTGGGATGGGTGCCAGATTTAAAGGAGAACTAAAGCTTAACTAAAGAATTAAGGTAGATCATAATGTTGTACATTATGTTTTAGGCTTTTGTACCAGCCCAAGGCAACCACAGCCCTTTAGCAGTAAAGATCTGTGTCTCCAAAGATGCCCCAGTAGCTCCCCATCTTCTTTTCTGCTGATTCACTGCACATGCTCTGTGCTGCTGTCATTTACTGAGCTTAGGGACCCACTCACAATATATAGTACACATAGAATAGAAATGTCACCATATAAGGCTGATTAGTAATTAATACAGATAATTACTACGTGGCAGCTCAGAAACCAGTACAACTAGTATGAGAATCTAATAATCAGCTCTGTAGCATCTGCTTATATTACAGGCCGACCACATTTTCTGCTTGATAATTTGCGATGACCCATAATCTTAGCTTCTCAACAGCTGCTCAGAGCCCACTGAGCATGTGAGTGTCCCACACACTTTTCAAAATGGTGACCCCCTGTGACAAGTTTGAAGTCCTGGATCATTGCTGCTAATGAGAAACTTTAGGCTTTTTTTTTTCGTGCCATGGCGGGTACGGGTTAAAAGATTTGTCTTGTAAGATCTGCATGTATTGCCGATCTGACGATATCAGTGGCAGATTGTCGCCAGCTTTTGTCGGACATAACTTTCGTACGATTGCTGTCAGGGGCAGAAGATTGTCTGATCTGTTCTTTTGCTACTTTGTTTGATCTGAATGGTTAGTGGCTGGTCGGGAGATTGCATTACATGATCGTCCCACATTGAAGGTATATCTGCACGTCTCTGGCCAGCTTAAGAAAGATATGGATAAGAGAAAAACAGGTGGAATTGGCAGAGCAAAGAGAAAATATAGCTGAAAATGTAATGGAGAAGAAACACATACAGTAGGTTTAGGGGATGATAGGGTTCAGTGTCCCCACCTGATGGCAACTGTTGCTGCTTTATTTATTCTGTGACCCTTTCCCATGTCCAGATGCCTGTTTTATGTGCGGGCACACAGTCAATAGGCAGTCTAGAGATATTCGCATTATACTATATTTTGTTCCCCCCCTCTCTCTTTGATCCTTTGAGATGTTTTAATGTTTATTCTGCTCATTTGTTTTCCCTTGATGCAATTACCTATCAGAAAGTAAAACTTCCTGTCCTTAAACACACATTCAGTCATTAGCTATTATCAAAATGATGCCGTACAAGGTCCGCTGAATTCTTGTTGGGAGGGTTGCACTTCTAGTTATATGCCTCTAGTTATTCATCAGCTCATTGTAATGAAGATAAAAATATGACTGATACTTTGCTAAACACATTACTTATTGTTGCTTGTGGCCTACTTCTGGCTATGGCCCTTGTATGGCACTGATAGGGGAAGGAGACAAATATGTATGTAACAGTGCAGGAATTGGAACCCCAAGCAAAGAGTAAATATGTCCATACAAATACTAATACTAATTAAATTGTTTATTGATGGATATCTGTGTACCATGAATATAATTGGTTTCTCAATTGGCCGTGAAAATTTAATCGACAGATGCACCATGTTGGCAAGTTCGTGTTGCTTTGGAAAATGAAGTTCCAAAACTCCTATTCACATCTGCTATTCTGAGCCAACAAAGAACAGAATAGAAAATTTTCTATGCAGCATATGGTCCCTCATGATATCTCACCTTTAGAATGCTTTGTGTTTCTGGGGGAGGTTTTAAGGCCTTATACTGTGTCCACATCTCTTCTCTGCAAATCCATGTTGGGGTTTGCCTAGCTTCTTATATGGAACATGGTGAACATGGATTTTTTCCAAGCAGCAGGGGAAGCAGCAACCCCCAGTAATTATTAATCTTAGTTATACCGGCCGACCTTCTGGTTGTTTCTGTTTGCTTTGTGGTCAGTAACTTGCTGGATCCAACATTAGAAGTTTTCCACAGGACTACTTGAGATTCTGACAGGATTAAGAGAGAGGTTAATGCGATTTGAGCCATGTGGTTGTGGAAAGGCATCTAATCTATCGGCATCCTTGTTCATTATACAGGCACATTGCTGGCATCTCTACTCATCATGTTCTGTGAGCTGTTCGTGCAGTTTCTTGGTAGAGTTGTGGCTAATACACTTCGGCTTTGCTTGTGGAACAGGCACAAAATAACTCTGGTTTAACTGACCCCAAAGCTAGGCACTAGTCGTACAAATTGGTAAATTTCACATCTACTTATATACCCGTGCACAAAGGGGGCTGGCGATAAGCATCCATAAATAGATGCAGGCCTGAATATTTTGTGCTTGTGTCAGCCCTAACCCTCCCAACCTGTGGGCTTCGTGTTGGCCCACACATCACTACTAGGGACCTGCTGGTGCCAAACATCACCACAGTGACCTTTCACTGTGGCTTTTCATAGGTTGATTTAACTTGTTTTTGTGCATGGTGCTTTGTAGAGCTTGGGTTTAATTCCAGCCAGGGCACTGCATGGATTGTTTCCCCCTGTTAATTTGTTTCTAATGCAGCTAACCTAAGTATTGTATGTATGTGCAAATGTGTTTTTAAAACTAGATTGTAAACTTTGCTGGGGTAGGGTATAACGAGTATGACCAAGTATTGCTCCCCCACATAAAAAATAAGGAAAGGAAGTCTGTAACAGGTTTCTAATGTGAACTCTTTAGTATCAATCATGTATTATATGGGATAAGGCACCCCCTCCGGTAAATTATAGGGATACTAGAAGTCACTGAGGAGTTCTGTGACCAGAAGGCTGCAGGCTGTGTTATACAGGTAACCTAGTACCACTTAAGTATTATAAAGGAATAATGCACCCCCTGCTGTACATTATAAGGATATTAGAAGCCACTGAGGAGTTAAGTGATAAAGGCACACGGCTGAGTTATACAAGTCAAGGTCTTCTAATAAGTAAGGTGACTTCTCATATGTTATAAGCTTAAAGCTCCCCATAGACGCGACGATTCTTCTTGCCAAAATGACCAATTTTAGGGAAGTCCGACCAATCCTTCGAAATTATCGTGCAGTTAGTGGGATTTCGAACGATCGTACATCTTACGATTTTTCAGCCGACATCTGTCAGGAAATTGATCGGCCAGGTCAAAAAATCTTTGTCGGTCTCAGTGCAATCTATCTATGTTTGCAGGGCCAAGCAGGCAGCTCCCCTTTGTTTTCCAGGCAAATTGGTATTTTTAGTTGATGGTAAATTCGTACAATCGTACGATCATTCCGAGAAGATCGTGGTCTCACGATGAGGATCTGATCTTTTAAAAATCTTAACATCTATGGCCAGCTTTAGTCTGTGCTTTCTCATAAGATCGGTTATCCAATTTATACAGGTCTACTTTTTTCACTGATTTGCCATATTTGTAAGCTTGCAAAAATCTGGGTTCTTGGCAAAAGAATCCTATTGTTTTATTCTTGTTAAATTATTTTTTAGTTAACTCAAGGCCTGGTGCTCGATATTACACACAGCTCTTATCTGGAATGCCCCAGGTTCCACGAATGTGGGGTAATTGATACTAGCATGGTATTTGTTGTTGGGTTATAAACATACTTACTCCTGCTCAGAGCTTAATATCTTCACAGGCTGATCATGACAAATCTCACAAATATAGATTCCTGGAGCTAAGCACCCCCGCTGCTCTAAGAATTACCCGTGGTATAGCAAACATGGAGCTTATCATGCAAACGGATTTATAGGTGTTTTCGTGTATGTGCATGGTATATTATTAGTGCCTAATTCATGGCATAATTATAAATTGTAATTGAATTTGGAAAAGAGTCGCACAACACCATTTTTGTCGCAGGTGGGGAACTTACCCATCATCAGGATTCACCCTCCCTTCATCAGGATAAAAACACAAGTGCTACCAAGGCATTTGAAGCATTGCTTATCACACCCAATTACCCATAATCATTTGTGTATCCATAGTGAGGCTTGACACTCTTTTCCATTTTGTTACATGTCCATTGTTCCATATAAAGTCCTTATATGGTTATATTATGTTCAAACCATATGTCCTTTTAAACAAATTGCTTTTATACTTGTTCAAAACTTAGTAAATGATGTCACGATTTGTTGTGTATGTTTTAACGTATAGTATAATTAGAATGTTTTTTTTTTTTTAACCATTATCAATCTCTATCCCCCTGGCCAGATTATCTGTGAAAAAAGTAATAATACAATGTTAGTGTCACCGGAAAAAAAAAATATTTAAAAAAACAAAAAACAAGGCTGAAATGCTCGAAAAGGCCTTTTGGGTGTACAGTTTCCATATCCAGAATGCCTCTCTTTTGAGTAAAGCCAGTTTCATATCATTACTAGATTGTGTTACCACTTAATAAAATTTGAAGGTCTGAATTTGTTGGTACAGGTATGGGACCCATTATCCAGAAACTTGTTATCCAAAAAGCTCAGAATTATGGATAGGCTGACTCCTATAGACTCCATTTTATCCAAATAATCCAAATTTTTAAAAATGATTTCCTTTTTCTCTGTAGTAATAAAACAGTACCTTGTACTTGATCCAAACTAAGATATAATTAATCCTTATTGGAAGCTAAACCAGCCTATTGGGTTTATTTAATGTTTACATGCTTTTCTAGTAGACTTAAGATATGAAGATCTAAATTATTGAAAGATTCATTATCTGGAAAACCCAAGATCACAAGCATTCTGGATAACTAGTCCCATACCTATAATGAGCAGAGAATGATTTGTACAGATGGTGTAGTGTGTGGGATTCAGAACAACCTAGCTTCATAGCATCTATGTCAATCAGGCTGTCTGAGCTGATGACCAGGCCAGGCACAGAAGTAGCAATGCATTTTAAAGTAGGGATGCACCGGACCGAATCCACTATTTTGGATTCGGCTGAATCCTTTGTGAAAGATTCGGCTGAATCCTTTGTGAAAGATTCGGCCGAATCCTTTGCGAAAGATTCGGCCGAATACAGAACTGAATCCTAATTTGGGAAGGGGAAAACATTTTTTACTTCCTTGTTTTGTGACAAAAAGTCACGCGATTTCCCTCCCCACCACTAATTTGCATTCGGTTTGGCCAGGCAGAAGGATTTGGCCAAATCCGAATCCTGCTTAAAAAGGCAGAATCCCGAACTGAATCCCTATTTTAAAGGGACAGTAGATAGCTTATTATATACACCATTTTTCAACATGCGCAAAATCTTCAGGTTTTCCACTATACAAACATCTCCCTTCAACATTTGCTGCAGGAGTCAATGCAGGGGCATTTGTACACTGGGATTCAAATCTACCTCGCAAGGACCAAACATGGAGTAGCCTTAATTTCCCTGATTGCCCCATGTAGCTCAGGAAATAACAAAAAAAAATATTTTTAGGGATTAAAGCAATAAGCAAACTGTATGTTCAGCAGAGGCCCTAATCATTGCACACATGTTTGACAAGGGAGTGTACTGTCCCGTTTAGGGTGAATATTAACAGGCTCTGTATTTGGTTTAATTTTCAGATAGAGCAATGATGGTAACCACGATGACCACTGTATACATAAAATTTATTTATATATCCAGCAAATTACTGTGGGCTTGGGACTAAAATCAAATACTGTTTACACTTTAAAGGGATCTTATCATTAAAATGTAAGGTTCATAACTGTGCATGTAAAGTAAAAAAAAAAAAAAAAAAGAAGTGAAAAGTGAAATGGCCAGTTTTGTGTTTAAATGGGGAAGGTATTGCTACTAATGTGGCTGCGTCGTATCACAAAGCAGCAGTCCTCTTTTATGGCTGTTTTACAACAGGGTATTTTCTTGCAGTGGTCACAGGTCCTATTTCCCATTATTACAGTTTTGTAGTATGGAGACTCCTCTTTGGTTAAATTGTTGTAAGAAACTTTGAAGAAAAAGGCTAATAAGCAGAGAACAAAATATTAAATGGGTTATCATAAAGATAGATTAAGGAATTTTATCTTTCTCTAATGTAGGTACTTTGCTAGAGAGGATATAACACTAAAATGTCCAAAATCTCCACTGAAAGGGTACCCATACTGTTTTACTTTATTGACATCAATAGTTATGTGCATTTTCTTTTCTATTAAGCCCATAGCACATGGGGCATTTTGCATACATGTACAGCATTCTGTACAGCAGCACTATAGGGTTATATGCAAGGCAGGGTTCCAAATGCAAAAATGTAATGCAATAAGCAATGTTTTTGCACTTTGCAACCTTCAAATGTCCTCCATTCTCTGCACTTCAGTTAGGGAGCGCTGGCAGACACAAGCCACAGTGGGACCCACCATCTTCAATATGGCTCTGCGCTAATGCCAGATTCTTTATCTGGCTTAAGGTTCAGAGTGCAGCCAGACCCATGTTGGCAGGAAGTGAGCACTAAGGGGTAGATTTTGGGGTGTTCTTTTGTGCTCTTGCAATTCTATCCTTTCTAGGGTTTAAGTAAACGACCCCTCTCATCTCTTGTCATAACTATATACACTTCTATCTAATGTAAACATCTAACCTATAACAGGCCGATTCTCAGAAAATCTAATTTGGACTTTGCTGAGGAGTTGTCCACCTGCTTCCACTAGTGTCTACAAAAGGAAGAGTATTTCCTGTACATTTGTTTTGGAAGTCCCAGTTACTTTGACTGGGACTGTTTTTGGTTGAGCATAG
This sequence comes from Xenopus laevis, assembly GCF_017654675.1. NCBI lineage: Eukaryota > Metazoa > Chordata > Amphibia > Anura > Pipidae > Xenopus > Xenopus laevis. The sequence goes on along the minus strand of NC_054376.1, from coordinate 11,115,666 downwards.
TGGCAATCAGAATGACCCATGTGCCATCAGAATAAGATATTTAGTTTTCATAATGTTTTTCTATTGGCATCTATTTTGAGTAAAATTGTCTAATATTGTTTCATAACCTGTGCTATTGCTTTCATTCTTCAGTGATTAGTCTATGATTGCAATTAAGTTGAGTTTTTTATTGAAATATGAGCAATGTGTAAGACTAACGTATTAACTTTTTCTGTTTTAAAGGTTTGGACCCCATGGAATTCCTGTAACTGTCCATCCTAGACGAGAATACAAAAATAAGCCAGTGGAATCCATCCAGGAAGAGAGCAAGTCATTCCATGAAGAGACATTGTTAAAAAGTGAAGAAAATGTAACTCCTCCTGAGGATGTCACCCCTATTCAGCAATCAGAGTCTTGTGAAATTCAAAACTTGTGGACTACAAAACCTCCACCACTTTTCCATGAAGGAGCTCCATACCCTCCTCCTTTGTTTATCAGGGACACATATAACCAGTCAATACCTCAGCCACCACCCCGTAAAATTAAAAGACCCAAAAAGAAAATCTACAGAGAGGAACCGACTTCCATAATTAATGCGATTAAGCTACGACCTAGGCAGGTCTTGTGCGATAAATGTAAAAATAATGTTGTGGCAGATAAAAAGGAGATCAGAAAAGTTGCCACTGATTCGTATAAGACAGAGGAAGGAAAGAGGCGGCGGCATGAAACAATAACTACTGTGAACAAAAAACTGAAAACTGATCATAAGGTAAATGGAAAAGGTCAACATGAAAGTCAGAAAAGAGCGGGCGTTACCAAGGTTCCTAACCTTGCACATGGACGAGGGAAAGTGGTAAAGGTACCTTCTCAAACAAGTGCAGCAAAGACTCAACTGCACACTAAGAAGGTGCTTCAGAACAAAAATATGGATCATGTAAAGGCTCGAGAAGTGCTTAAAATGGCCAAGGAAAAGGCTCAAAAAAAGCAGAAGGTAACAACTTCCTCGAAAAATGCACACAGTAAAGTCCACTTTACACGGCGCCTTCAGAACTCCAACTCAGGGACCCTCCCTCCAAGACTACGCATCAAACCTCAAAGGTACCGCAACGAGGAGAACGACTCTTCGCTCAAGCCAGGACTTGAGACATTACGGAGCAGCAAGATGGGTATCAAGCCCCAGACACGCTACTCTGCCACTCGTTCTGCAGGTGAGGCACCCTCAGAAATACAGAGCCCCTCAAATGGCCCTGAAGAGGTCAGCAGTGAGATTCAGGACACAAATGTCTGTGTACCACCTGAGGAGCAGGACTTGCAGCAAACACTGGGCAAACGGGGCAGCAAAAGCAATATCACAGTTTACATGGCCATAAATCAAAAGAAAGCCAACTCTTCCAGTGCCTCAGTGTGTAGTAGTGATAGCACAGATGATATGAAATCATCCCACTCTGAGTGTAGTTCTACTGAAAACTTTGATTTCCCCCCAGGCAGCATGCACACACCTTCCTCTTCCTCCGCCTCTTCCAAAGAAGAGAAAAAGCTGAGTAATTCCTTGAAAATAAAGATGTTTTCCAAAAATGTCTCTAAATGTGTGACCCCTGATGGCAGGACCATATGTGTTGGGGACATTGTTTGGGCAAAGATTTATGGCTTCCCGTGGTGGCCAGCGCGTATACTCGCTATAACTATCAGTCGAAAAGATAATGGCTTGCTTATCCGGCAGGAAGCCCGCATATCATGGTTTGGGTCCCCAACAACCTCTTTCCTTGCTTTGTCACAGCTCGCCCCATTTTTAGAAAACTTTCAGTCACGTTTTAACAAGAAGAGAAAGGGCCTTTATCGCAAGGCCATTACAGAAGCAGCTAAGGCTGCCAAACAGCTCACTCCAGAGGTGCGGGCCCTCTTGACACAATTTGAAACGTGAACTCCTTATGTAAGGTAGGCAAATTTGGAGGTCCTGTAACATTTGTATAGCCTGGTCAGATATATCTACCAGGGTTTAGATTTGGCTGGAAATAAGCACTGTCCCAACTGAAGGTCAACTGAGCATTTTTTTTTTTTTTTTTTTTTTTTTGGTAGCCAACATTTCACTTTAAGACACCACAAGTATCAAGGTGTAGTTTATTGTGTAAATTAAGGGTTCAGTTTTCTAGTTTTGGAAAACCTAATGTTACACTCCACCTCTCAGTATCACAAAGTCTTCTATAGGGGCTTGCAATATAGGGGCCAGTTCTCTGCTAAGTGGCTGTTCTGAATTCAGTTTTCATTATCATCTGTGGTTTAGCTCTGCATAATAGAAAATTATAATGTTATATACATTGCACTCTGAATTGTAAGACAGTTGACGATAAGATGTTTGTAAAGCAACCAGGGTTTAAATTCAGGAATTATCCATTTGATTATAACTGTTGACGCATGGTCTGTTGACCAGTTTAATATCCATTCTGGTAAAGATACATTGTGATTTGTCCGATGTGTAATTGTTACATTTTTGGATGTATCTTTGTTTTTATTTTTTTCCGATCATAATGCAGATGCATTATTTTAAGTTCTTATTTTCTTTTAAGTTTAAGGTTATCTGTTTGCGGGTCAGAAAATATGAAAACATAAATGTAATTGTGTATTGCTCTGAAATGTACAAAAAAGTGTAAATAAAATTACCTAAATCTGAATTTGTTGTGTGTTACTTAGAAAATTTGGAGTTTACGCATGAGAATTATTACCATACTCTTAACACACATTAACAATCAGAAAATACAAGCTTTAAAGTAATGATTTAAACAAATTCAGGGATGGCCACAAATTGCTCATGATTATTACAATCCTTGTGCTTTATAGAGAAGTTTTCTTTTATTGCCAAGGTTACATTTTAATACGACAACTCTTATACATCGTAATGAGCATTGTGTGATCGCTCCGCATTTATTTGTGCCGGTTAAATGCGGTTAATGAGCAATAATGGGAAAAAAAAGGACATTTACAAGGTTGATGTCTCTGAGCAGTCTAAATAGAAGGTCCAGTTGAATGGTAGAGGTTTTGAACACATAAAGTGATACCTTTATTGGGATATCATATACGTGTATATATACATAGAAAAGGGGCAATAAATAGTTATAAATGCTCATTTTAAAGTCCAGATGACTGTGTTCATATTACAACCAACAAAGCATGATAGCAAATTTGCGTTTCAAGGAGAGAAACTATTTTTTAGTAGGGCTCATGTTCCCAAAAACAGATATAAAAGCAAGCTTAATATGTGAAGCTCATATGTAATTATTTGCATTTACACATACCTGTGCAAGTGACTTTGGGCTCAGTGTATTGACTTGGACTTAATCCCTAAACTGGTTTTACAACAGCACCAGCTTTATATGACGCTGGTGATGTGCCGCCTTTTCAGAACAATAGGGTCTATTCGACTAATACATGTAAATAATCTGTGTACACAACAAACTCTGCCTTCGTGCATTAGGTTTTATGAAAAATAATCATTATTCCTTAACTTTATAGTTTAAATTTGACCTATTATGTGCTAAATTGCTTTATCGTTTTATTACCAGGGATTGTGCACCACGTAGGGTGTACAACAACTCGGCGTATCATTAAATGCAAATGTGATCCAACTCAAACTCCATAATTTACTTCAAACTTCATAATTTAGCTTCAATCCCAACACTTTTGTTGCTGAGGAGTACAAAGAGATATAGCTGATGTGCCATTGGTGGAACATTATAATAAGATATTTGCCCTGCAGAAAAAAGGCAGTTTCAAAGTCAATAAAATGGCTTTGTATCAATATCACAGTTTTCAGAACACCATGAGAGCACTTGGAAACATTCAAGAAATATGAAATAAACTGGAAAATAACTACATGGTTTAGATACTGAGTGCTTTGCACTTGACTTTGTCATACTTTCTTTCCTGCAAACAGAAATCCCTAGGCCAAACGTTTTTTGTTTTAGCGTTAGTACAGCAAACGAGCATTTCCGGGACAGGCACATTAATTTATGTTGTGTGCACAGAACATTCTTTTTCTGTATATTTGCATTTTTTACATGTGTGGCTGTCAGTCTTTCTACTGTACAGAGGCACCAAATTCATAATTTTTTTGGATTCAGCCAGTTATGTAATGGAACAAGTTGCCTTCAATTGTCCCTCATATTTCTGCAGGTCGCATGTACACATTATGATGCACCTCCTTTAAAGATTAGTATGAACAGAATCGGAACACTTATTTGCAAATTGAAATTTGAGAAAACCATTTCATTTGTAAACGATTCAATTGTCCAGAGGAGGCAGATTTATCAAGGGTCAAATAGTCAATTCGAATTTTCAAGTTTAAAAACACACATTCGAATTTTTATACCCCTATTAAAATGTAAATTCAAATGAGCTTTATCACGCCTCGACCATGGAAACAATCCTAATTCGAATATTTGCCACCTAAAACCTGTCGAGTTGATTTACAAGTCAATGGCAGAGGTCTGCTGAGCCATTTGGAGGTGGATCAGTATGAATCGAATACGCTTAGAATTTTCAGGGCGGAACCATTAGATCGAATATTAGCCATTCAAATTTTTTCATAAATAACGTCGCAGTCATGAATTCGATATTCCACCTTTGATAAATGTGCCTCTAAGTGTAATTCTTACACTTGGAATTTGATCAGTATCTGAATACAAAGCGCTTGGATTGGACCAAATCCCAATCTGAATTCTGGAATCAGTGCATCCCTAGTGCAAATCATTGTGTGTGAATGTGCCACGACCTCTTTATATGCAGACGAGTGCACAATGGCTTCTATGTTTCTCGTCTTATCTGAAACCTCTTCCGTAGATTGCCAAGCATCAGCAGAAGTCAGTAATATATAAAATGTCCTTGCTGTTGCCTCAAGCAATATGGCCTTTTTTCATATGTATAAACACAAATGTACAGAGAATTAATATTCAGTGATCGCTTCCCAAAAGTCGATTAAAGATGCTGACTTTGCAGCTTATTGATTTGCATATTGGGGCCTCCCAACGGGATGTTTATAGAGGCAGGTTTAAAATTCCCATTAGACAAGGTTCTTTGCTAACTGGACCCTGTAGGCCCATAGTATCCAAAAATTGTATCTGCTCATGGGTAGACAAATCAGGCAAAGATCTTGTATAGTGTTAGCACTGCCATTGGCTTCCTGTACAGGTTTTATTTTCCTCTAACCTGCCTGAACTTAATCTTAAATATGGGTGGTGCTTTCCCACTAGTGTTTATATAAAGAAGAGCAGCCCTAATGTCTAAATAAACAATAACAGATCCATATCAGGAGCCCAAATGCACTTGGAACATTTGAGAGGAGAGGGCATAATTCCATAAATATCCTTTATCTATTTGATTTTGGTGTTTTACAAGCAATTAGCTGTTTTATAAATACGGTAGTGCTGTGTTAGTAGGCTTTATGGTCTGCTGGGAGCAGTGCCTAGTCTCAACGGTGAAGCCTAAACACCGAGTGCAGCCTCTGGAATGAGAAGTCTGCTGCTGCAAGATAACATTATAGGCAGGGGGGGAAGGAGGAGAAAGAATTTAGGAAGAGAAGAAAACGCATTTAGGAAAGTTTTCAATGATACTGGCACAATTCCATGGCTATCAACTTGTGGTTGACCATCCACACATTTTGCTCCCAGAAGCTGACACTTTTCCTGTTGTACAGAAGACTGAGCTTCACCTGGTCCAAATTATAAAGATGCAGTTGGGCTAAAGCCTGAACTGGACCAGGGACTTGGCACAGCCATAATCTGACACTCTATTATGTTCTAACATTACTTGATCTCTTTATACCCAAGAGTATTAGAACTATGTTGCTGAAGGTACCCCAGCAGAGAGCAATGAAATTAATGAATTTAGGGTTTCCTACTCAAATATGTTTTAACTCTATTCCTGACTGCTCTGTTTAATCTAGCCATGTTATTAGTTACTAGAACAGCGCCACAGATTCTACATTGACCAGCAAGTCGATACATACTACAAGCATCTATGCAGCTTGCATTTTAAGATGGCCATAGATGCAAAGATTCGATCGTTCGAATACTCAATCGGCCTTCCCCATCTTCTGCCCTGCCATTAACCATTCAGATCAAATAAGGTAGAAAAGAACAGATCAGCTGATGTTCTGCCCCTGACGGCAATCGTACGAAAGTTATGTCCGACAAAAGCTAGTGACAGTCTCCCACTGAAAATCGTACGATCGGCAATACATGCAGAGATATTATCGGCAGCCGACAGAAATTTTTTAACCTGTCCGATCGACCAAATGACCGATCTCCACCGCACGAAAAATGTCGGGGCTCTCCACACGCGGTCCTAAAGTCGTACGATTGGTACGATCGAATCCTTACGTCTATGGCCAGCTTTAGACTTGGCCACTATAAAATGTTGATGTTGGCGACCAGAATAGGGGTTAAGGATGTATTTAGAAACCAGCGGCTCCCCTGAGGACTACACAAATAGACTATTACTAAACATATAAGCTACATTATAGCTCCCAGCACTGACATCAGAATAGAGACAGCAGACCTAGCACTGCTGCAGGACCCAGAAAAAAATGACTACCATAAAAAAGGTCTGGAGGTTCCATAGTCCAGAAACATAGTTGCCAGTCCTGCATTTAAGTATATCTGCATCAACGGTAAGTCAGTAATGACCCTGTTGCCTCTTCTGCCCATTCAATTTGCTTGTTGCTACAGGGACCCTCTCAATGTGGTCTGAATCAGGGAGGTTATCGAAAGCAGACTGTCCACCAGTCCCTATTATGATTGTGTTGCCTTTGGACTCATTTTTAGAGTCCCAGTTACCGTTTTCTAATTTTAAAATATCACAACCTATAAAATATATTGTTTTTTCATCAGTGATGTCATCTGTTATAATATGTGGTGTTATTTGTCTCCCATGACTCATTGAAACTTGTTTACAGTTAAAAGGATGACCCATTCCCTAGGATTGGTGACCCGTATAAAACACTCACCCTGCAACCAGGTTCTTTCGTCATCATGGAACATCATGAACTGTTAATATTGTTGTAATTTAAACTAGTGGGTCTAATATTGTATCATTATTTACAGTAGGGGGTCTGTTATCCCTTTTAATATCTTTTTAATTTACATTATGCCTTATAATAATTGAGTGACACTCAGAGTTTCCTGGTCTATATAAATTTTATGCCTTTGTATGAGCAGGTTAAATGAAAAATTAACATTATTCTTTTTTGTTTCTTAGCTCACTCACACTAAGAGCTGCTAAGATCATTCCAGAGTCTCCATATGAAGCAAATGTTTTCTGTGAACCACGGGAATGGAGGATTTGCCCCTCTTTCTGGATAAGCGTGAAGTAAAACTTACGAGCTGTGAAGAGAACATGTATAACTTATACAGATTGTCATATCTATTGTAAATTTTATTTAAATGAAAAAATAGAAATATGCTGAGGAAATATTTTTTAAAAAAAATGCAAAACTGCATGAAGCTGTAAAAATTTCCATCGCTTGGGGCAGATTTATCAAGGGTCGAATTGAAAATTCTAAGTAAAAAAATGTGAATTTCGAGCTATTTTTTTGTACTTTGAATAGGGAATATTCCAAAGTCCATTCAAAATTTGAGAAAAATTTGAATATCGAAATGTATCATGTACTGTCTCTTTAAAACGTCGACTTTGAACATTCGCCATCTAAAACCTGCCGAATTGCTGTTTTAGCCTATTGGGGTCCTCCTAGAACCCATTTAGAGTCAATTGATGGAAATACTGTGAATCAAATTCGATCTTACTTCGATTCGAACGATCGAATACACCGGCAGAAAAAACTTTGATCTTTTTAATAAATTTAGTTTGTTTTTGTTTTTTTATACGAATTTCGAAGTTATGGGAGTTCAAAAAAAAACTCCCATTACTTAAAAATTCGACCTTTGCTAAATCTGCCCCATAATTTTTTGTTGCAAACAGTCCTGCTCCTGGCGGAATCTGTTGAGTTGTCCTGCTGATGAAATGAGTGTGTGAAATCTGTTGCTTCCTATATAGTTTGTGAAAGTATTTAATGTTAGTGTGCCATTTACTGGTGTTGACTTGCAGTTGATGCTAATGGACCATTACGACGAAGTATCCGCGAATAACTGGGACCAAGCTGCCTGGTCGGAAAACAATGTTAATGTTTTTGCTTTGCTCTGTAAAAACTGTTATAACTAAACTCTGTGAGTCCCCTGCTGACTTGTAATTGAGCAGTGCTGCCCTTTCCTAGCTATAGTCCAATGACAGACTCCTTAAACTGGCCAGATTTTAATAGGCTGTTCCATTCAGAGCTGGAAGCTTATTGGCCAGATCAGTGGTATTTGATAGGTTTAAAAATCCCTCAGAGCTACGGTCATGCTCTTATAAAATAGTCCTCTTCTGAGGGGTCGGAATAGACTGCTGTGATTCAATCCTTGGTTTTGGGGGACAAAGAGTTGGATCCACTCTATTTGGCAGACTATGTGGGTGTCCAAATAAGTTCCCTGCTGATTTGTTAGGTAGCATTGCCGCCCTTTCCAAGCTATAGCCTTATCACAGGCTCCTTACGCTGGCCATATGAGTTCAGATTTTAGTTGGGCCTTTCATTCCTAGTTCTAAAGCTTTTTGGCCACATGGTTGGTATCTGGCAGGTTAAAAATCACTGCCTTTTAAAGTTGTCCTCTTCTGAGGGGTTGGCAAAGGCTAACTGCTATGATCCAGCCGTTGGCTCTGGAGCCAAACAGTTGGATAAGCTCTATTTGGCAGACTACATGGGTGTCCAAATAAGGCAAAGATCTACTTGTTAGGTGACCGCTCCAAAGGACAAGATTTTGCCATTTACAGTATTACTCAAATAAAGACTCTTTATCTTTTATTATTTGCTAAAGACCATTAAAGGAAAACTATACCCCCAAAATGAATACTTAAGCAACAGATAGTTTATATCAAATTGAATGACATATTAAAGAATCTTACCAAACTGGAATATATATTTACATAAATCTTGCCCTTTTACATCTCTTGCCTTGAACCACCATTTCGTGACTCTATCTGTGCTGCCTCAGAGATCACCTGACCAGAAATACTACAACACTAACTGTAACAGGAAGAAGTGAGGAAGCAAAAGACAAAACTCTGTCTGTTAATTAGCTCATGTGACCTTACATGTGGTTTGTATGTGTGCACAGTGAATCTTACGATCTCAGGGGGCGGCCCTTATTTTTTAAAATGGCAATTTTCTATTTATGATTACCCAATGGCACATACTACTAAAAAGCTATATTATTATGATAATGGTTCATTTACATGAAGCAGGGTTTTACACATGAGCTGTTTTGCTCAGTATCTTTTAATAGAGACCTACATTGTTTGGGGGGTATAGTTTTCCTTTAACAACGTTGTGATGAAGTTAGCTGAAGATAAAACCACCTTAGACTTTTATACAAATGGATTTGTAGTGATCTATAGAACACAAACCAGACACGACCTTAGAAATCCCATCTTTGTTCTAAACATCAAAGGGCCACGGTACCTGCAAGTTTTTTACCTTGGCATTTGTTGAAATGAAATGGACAGCTCCCAAGAAGGAGGTTTGAGCTATCCCTAAGCCATTTTCTTAAGCTCGACTTCCTTGTCATCTTTCAGAGCTTTTCTGAAGGCAGAATGTGCACACCCATTGGTGGGCATCTAGTGTAACTACAAAGTGGTTGCTTGTTTCCTAAAGTCTACATAATGAGATACCATAAGCAGAATTCTCCAGGAAGATCTGAGGGAGTGATGGCTCTTTAACAAGTTATGACTTGATGATTAGGAATATATCGTTGTGGCATTTTATTTTGTGCATATTTATGGAGTCAGATTATGTAGCAAGGGAAAGCCTGGATTGCTGTATTTGTCTTGGTGGAAGCCCTGCAGTGCTGGTAACCAGGTGTTCGGCATGAAAGGCACCTTTCAACCACCATAGATTTACATTTCTATGGGCCATATCTGGAGATCAAAATGTTAATGGACTGGAGCCAACTCCAATCAGTCACTTAGATAAGGAGCAGGACTCCCTTGGGTGCAATTAGGGGAAGAGGAATAAGATTCCATGGCGCATAAAGGAAACCCAATACCGTCCTCCATAATGAAGATCCTAGTAGGTCTTCTATCAAATGATTTTCTCTGTTTTCTTTGGCAAGTGGGCCCATCTGCTCAATTTCACAATTTCTACCATGTAACAAGAATCTGCTTCTCCTCATGACCAATAAACCACTTTTCCATCATTACATCTTAACCAGTAAAGTAGTCATGATGTGTACCCCAATATTTCTATAGAACCACTGGTTTCATTTACCGGTTTCTAACCACAGCATATGTGAATAGACTTGTAATCTATGTACAGAATGTATATAACTTAATGCCCAAAAGGAAAAATACCATAAACTCTCTGGTAGGGGCGAAGATGTTTGATGCTTGACATGCCCAGGTTGCTGAAGCAGGGCAAGTTCTTCAATGGGTAAACTAGTCACGTGATGTAATTAAGTATTTAAAATTTTTAGAACATTTCTCTTTTTTGAAGTGCCCACATTATTTACTATAAATTCCATCAATTTTTCTAACCCTATAACCCAAATTACATATTTTTTCACTGGTAAGAGAAATTCTGCATGATTCAAAGCTGTTTTATGTTATACTGAAATGACCAGAAGTAAAGGGTAGCGTAAGGGCCATAAGCTTGCTAATGTTAGAGAACAATATATAATCAGCCCATGTGCCACCTCTCTAAATCTCCAAATGCTTTTTGGATTTGTGGCCAAAAAAAAGAGTATCAGTTGTAGTTTACCAATAAATGTGGATCACTACTGGCTGAATGAAAAGGTCAAGTGGTTCAATGAGGCCCTTCTCCCACATGTTGCCGTGAGGGATAAAAAGGTTGGATTTTTTTAAAAAATACGCACAGTCCAATTGAAAACCAATGGCTGTTCTGCCTGTCATTATAAGGCCAAATTACTACATATCACAGTGGTTTCCAAATTGTGGGACAGGATCCCCAGGGAGCTCAAAGCATTGATTGGGGTATACCAGAATATGGAGAAATATGGAATGGATGGCTACTTTCTTCCTTAGATACTCCTGAAAGCCCAGTATTAAGGTCAAATAGAATGAGATTTGGGGGTAAACACTTTTGCTCTCCTAAATACTCTTGGAACTATGACTGAATGGTTGATACCGTTTTGTTTACCGGTACATATGCCTGTAACTTTATCTTATGGGTAGGTTAAATGTCTGGTCTCAAAGAGGGTCAAGAATGTCTGGAAACTACTGATGTATAGCGTTTGACCATAGAGGTGCCTTGATTGATTCCAAATGCTGTCTCCCTTTGCCTGTACAAAAAAAAAAAAAATTTACCTCCATATTCTGGATTCCGTTACTCTGGCACCGCACATGCACATTGGGACCTGAGCCGCAGCCTACCCGTAATGGTCTTACTTGTTGGATAATGTCCTAGACAGAGGTCATTAATCTTGTGTTTTTCTGGTGAAGATACAGACTGGGTAGTGTTTATTTAGTGAAGGGCTTCTGCCAAGGGACCACGTTTGTACAAGATGAGTTTCTGCAGACCCATGGTCAAAATCTAATGGAGCACATTAGGAAACAGAAAAAAACATATTTACCATTGCAGCCCTTAGTCATCACATTCCTAATGGTTCTCTTTCAAGAACACACATCTTCTAAACGTCATTCAACAGCATCTGGAGTGCTATCAGTGGTATGGAACACTTGGCTGATGGAAAGCTGGATTGAAGCAGCTGAACACTGTTTACATTCCATAAAGCTCCTTAGAAAATATTTCCAGCCAGGTAGGGGGAATATAGAGTTTTGTTCAGAATAATACTAATGTGTTCAAAAAAAAAGTGAATAAAGCTCAGAATTCTTATAATAGCTTTTATTTCCATACACGCAAATGCATTAGGAACACCGTACATTCTATTTCAAAAACATGAAGGAAAATGTATCAAATTTATGTTGTTCCTTTACAGAATATTAGGCTGTTCAAAAAAATGTCTGCACAAACAAACATTTACTGTATCAACTGAAAAATTGTGATTTTGCTTTCCTTTGAACCACTGAACTAATATTGAGTTGTTTAAGCAGTGTTTCTGAGAATTGCTGTGTTGCATTGAGTCCACCAACTTCTGGCACCTGTTACATTCCACAATTCTGCATTTCTTGGTTTTGCCTCAGAGACAGCATTTTTTATGTCACTCCACAAGTTTTCTATTGGATTACGGTCTGGGGATTGGGCCACGCCATAATGTCAATCTTGTTGGTCTGGAACCAAGATGTTGCTCGTTTACTGGTGTGTTTGGCGTCGTTGTCTTGTTGAAACACCCGATTCAAGGGCATTTGCTCTTCAGTATAAGGCAGCTTGACCTCTTCAATTATTTTGATGTATTGAAACTGATCCATGATCCCTGGTATGTGATAAATAGGCCCAACACCTTAGTATGAGAAACATCCCCATATCATGATGCTTGTGCCACCATGCTTTACACTGTGGCTTGAATTCAAGGTTGAAACACGGCCCCTAGACCCCAAAAGAACAATCTTGCTTTCATCAGTCCACAAAATGTTGCTCCATATCTCTTTAGGCCAGTCAATGTGTTCTTCGGCAACTTTAGCAAGTCTTTTCTTCAGCAATGGGACTTTGCGGGGGCTTCTTGCCGATAGCTTGGGCTCATATATGTGAGACCTTCTTTGATCTTCCTGGAGCTGATCATTGGCTGAGTCTTTGCCATTGGGGTTATTCTTCTATCCATTCCAATGGTACTGTTGTTTTCTGTTTTATTCCATTTCTTCTCGATTGGAGAAAAAGGCAGAGAAAAAACAAGCAACTATTTTCTGAAGTAAGACAAACTCGTATTTTTAGTCACTGTGAAATGTTTTGGATCAAAATACATAATATAGGTAGGGAGAATAAAAATCACCACTTCCAAATAAATCATTTACCATCTAGTTAACCTTTTCATTAAAAAAAAATAAAAAAACCAATCAATATGAACCAAGGATAATGGAAATAGGGATGCATAGAACCCAGGATTCTGTTTGGGTTTTTGTTGCATCCTAGCACTTTTTTGGGATTACAGATTTGGCCAATTCAGCCAAACAAAATCCCATCAAATTAGGGACAATTAAAATGAAAAAATTTGTGTTCACAAAGCAATTTTTTTTCTCTGTATATGCAAATTAGTGTCTGGAATCAAGACTTTTGCATCAAGTTTAAATATTATGGGTTTGGTGCATCTCTACTTGGAAATACTTGGGGGCAAATTCACTAAAGGGCGAATTTTTTACAGCGTAGGCTCTGCCGAATTTTTCTCAACTTCTCCAGGCGTACTACGCTAATTCACTAAAATGCGAAGTTGTGTACAGAAGTCTTTATTAGAGATATCGGTGCAAATGCTTGAAGTGGCCACTTATTATTACACATGTCCAAGGAAGCAAAATAAAGACAAAAGAGATCCTCTAATGCCCTAGACATGAGCCCACCCTAAAACAAATGTGGCATGCCCCTCAAATGGTTGGAAAAAATGTTAACACTAAAGTCTTTAATAGTTCGGACTTTTGAAGGCAATCCCGTTTTAAAAAATGAATACAGGATATGATGTCAGTGTCATAAGATTTCGGAGGACCTTGCTTCATCTTATCAGTTCACCAGGTCTAAGGTGGAGAAGGAAACTCTGGCGAAAGAAGTAACATTCTTTAAAATTCTCACTTAAGTAAATTTGCGGAGTAACAATCTTTTGCCTGAGTGAAAATTTTGGCTGCTGATAGGGTTAGCGACGGTCTCTTTCGCTAGCGAATTGTCCTCTGTCTGTTAGTAAGTTGGCGATGTCCCTGCGGATTGGATTTCCAGTGAAATTTCACTGGCGACGGCCACTTTGCCCTTTAGTTAATCTGCCCCTTGGACAGTACATATAGATAGATGTGCCATCAGTGACTTAAAATGTTATTGTTTTTTACTATTTTTACTAGATTTTTGCGGTAAATTTCCATCAACAGCTTCTCCTATCATAAAATCAACCCTGCTGCACTATGTAAATGTCAGAAACCATGAGACTGGAGCGGCTACTGCAACCTGTTTGTGCTCAGCTTATTTGCTCCGAAATACAGAAGCGCGTTGCATTCTTCAATTTCTTTCTTTTTGTTTTTAGAGTTGAAAAAAAAATTCAATTTTACTTTAAATTAATATTTAACCTATAGATAGAGTTGTCTGTGGTTTAAAGCATCCAAACTAATTTATTATTATTATTTAAAACAGGAATTGTCTTATTTGCCATAACAGTCGTGTAGCATTAATTTAAATAAAGGATAAATGTTTTGTAAATTGCTCACATAGTGGCCTGTAATTTAACAAAGATTTTTGATTTTGAACAGAAGTATAGAAATTTGTAATGTGGTACAAATATAAGATTTACTACCCATAAACCTCCAACGAGATTCCATACGAGAATGCCTATTTTACATAAAGTCCATTTGAAATATCATTGTTTTTTGTAGGGGAGGTAACCCAGGAGGTAAAATGTATTTTTGGATATGCGCCTTAGCAGCAAGGGGAAAGGAGGGTGGAAAAAAAGTGAACACCCCAGAAAAGCAGTTGTTACTCTTCTGGTCCTATGTTCCCATACCTTAAAGGGATACTGCCATGGGAATTTTTTTTTTTTAAAAAAACTAATCAATTAATAGTTCTGCTCCAGATGCATTTCTCAAAAGAGATGCATTTCTCAAAAGAGCAAACAGATTTTTTTATATTTAATTCTCAAAATCTGACATGGGGCTAGACATATTGTCAGTTTCCCTGTTGCCCCCAGTCATGTGACTTGTGCTCTGATAAACTTCAGTCACTTTTTAGGGCAGAGACACATGGTCAGATTCTGGGAGATTAGCCGCCCGGCGACAAATTTCTGTTGCCTCGGGGCGACTAATCTCCCCAAACTGCCTTCCCGCCAGCTTGAATGTAAATAGCCAGCGAGATGACACTCGGAAAGTTTCATTTTCCAAAGTCGTCCGGAAAAAAAGAAGCGATCCGAGTGCCATCCCGTCGGCGATTTACATTCTAGGCAGTTCAGGGACATTAGTTGCCCTGAAGAAGAGGAGATTTGTCGTGAGGTGACTAATCTCCCCAAATGTGACCGCGTGTCTCTGCCCTTACTGCTGTACTGTAAGTTGGAGTAATATCACCCCCTCCTTTCCCCCCAGCAGCCTAACAACAAAACAATGGGAAGGTAACCAGATAGCAGCTCCCTAACACAAGATAACAGCTGCCTGGTAGATCTAAAAACAGCACTCAATAGTAAAATCCAGGTCCCACTGAGACACATTCAGTTACATTGAGTAGGAGAAACAACAGCCTGCCAGAAAGCAGTTCCATCCTAAAGTGCTGGCTCTTTCTGAAAGCACATGACCAGGCAAAATGACCTGAGATGCACCTACACACCGATATTATAACTAAAAAAAAAAAAAAACACTTGCTGGTTCAGGAATTACATTTTATATTGTAGAGTGATTTAATTGCAGTGTAATTTAGAAATAAAAACTTCACCATAAAAATCATGAACGAATCCCTTTAAAGATGTCCCTATCAAATAAAAATTGTGATTGTGTCCCCCAACTGGAGGTGAACACTCCACTCCAGAATTGTATTTTCCATATACACATATATATATTGTTTCTGCCGTGCATAATGTGTACTCTCACTGTTGACCTATAGCTGGATAACTCCGCAGCCTTTAATAGGCAGTATTTACACAGCGATAAGGCGCTTAAATAAATAATTAGCTGAAGTGCTCGTTACCAACTGTTTCATGCAGAGAGTAATAGCTAGGTAATTTGCCTGTTTTTTTCTCCAATATACAACAAAAAATTACTTTATTCCATTTGATCCCTATAGTCCCCTCCCCCACATGTGTACCGGCAGTAAAGAAATCTTCACTCTGTTACAGATGTCAGATCAGTGAGCATGCTCAGCAAGGGCTTAATCTAGAATATACTAGAGTTACTGTACCAGTCAAGAGGTTTAGCAGTCTTATAGGAGTAATAATCCAGCCCTAAAAGGTGTCCCTAGCAGCAAACCCATCTTAGATCATGTTAGGCCATCGTTTGTGTGTCAGTGGCACTGCACATGCTCAGTGTGCTCTGGGCTGCTGTTGGGAAGCTAAGCTTTGGGACTGGGAACCATGAAGTGTAAAATGATATTTGTCATTCATAGAAGCTTGTGCTACAGAGCGGACTCTTAAATCGTGCTGCGATCTGAATCTGAATTAAAATTGCTAATAAGCCTTGTATCAGGTCAATGGTCCAAACGCATCAGTTAATAGTGCTGCTCCAGCAGAATTCTGCACTGAAATCCATTTCTCAAAAGAGCAACCAGATTTTTTTTATATTTAATTTGAAATTGGACATGGGGCTTGACATATTGTCAGTTTCCCAGCTGCCCCCAGTCATGTGACTTGTGGGTCAATCTTTACTGCTGTACTGCAAGTCATAATAATCCCTCACCCCCCCCCCCAGCAGCCTAACAACAGAACAATGGGAAGGTAACCAGATAACGGCTCCCTAACACAAGATAACAGCTGCCTGGTAGATCTAAGAACAACACTCAATAGTAAAAAACCCATGTCCCACTGAGACACATTCAGTTACATTGAGAAGGAAAAACAGCAGCCTGCCAGAAAGCATTTCTCTCCTAAAGTGCTGGCTCTTTCTGAAAGCACATGACCAGGCAAAATGACCTGAGATGCACCTACACACCAATATTACAACTAAAAAAAAATTACACTTGCTGGTTCAGGAATTACATTTTATATTGTAGAGTGAATTATTTGCAGTGTAATGTTGAAATAAAAACATCATAAAAATCATGACAGAATCCCTTTAAAGGACAAGAAAAGTTAAACTAAAGAAGTAAGCTAGAAATGTTGTACATAATGTTTTTGGATTCTGTACCAGCCCAAGGCAAGCACAGCCCTTTAGCAGTAAAGATCTGTGTCTCCAAAGATGCCCCAGTAGCTCCCCATCTTCTTTTCTGCTGATTCACTGCACATGCTCTGTGCTGCTGTCACTTACTGAGCTTAGGGACCCACTCACAATATACAGTACACATAGAATAGAAATGTCACAATATAAGGCTGATTAGTAATTAATACACATAATTACTACATGGCAGCACAGAAACCAGTGCAATTAGCATCAGCATTTAATAATCAGCCCTGCAGCATCAGCTTATATTACAGACCAACCTCATTTTCTGCTGGATAATTAGTGACGAGCCCTAAGCTTAGCTTCTCAACAGCCAATCAGAGCCCACTGAGCATGTGAGTGTCACAGACACTTTCCAAGATGGTGACCCCCTGTGACAAGTTTGAAGTCCTGGATCATTGCTGCTATTGACAAGCTGGAACTTTAGGCTGGTGCAATACGGTAAGTTCAGTATATAAAATATGGCATTATTAGTCATATATTTATTTTTAGGGTTTAGTTCTCCTTTAAAATGCCAAAATCCATCACTTCCACATGGAACAAGGTGAAGAAGAGGGAGAACGATTTAGAGGTGGGAGGGCACATGTCAGGTGAGCTCAGGTCATTTTCCCCCCTTTTAAGTTCTGAATTTCCCTTGATACATACAGACAAACACAGATTGTTAAATTAGAGGTTTTTAATACATTTTAGTTCTACGGATTCAACAAATGGGGCAGAATTTAATAGAACAATAATATACGCTCGAGTTATCGTGTTATCATGTTCACTAAGAGATTCCTGATGTCGCAAGCAAAGAAATCCTTTATCCAAACATGGGGAAGTGTCAGTCTGTTGGGAAACAAATCGCAGCCAACATTATTAGAACGGGGATTCTCGTGCAGCAGTCGTACTGAAACGCTTACAACTCCGCCATTGTATGGAGCAGCAATACAGTACATGCTGAACTGCATCTCCCTCCCCAATAAACGTATATGTAACAATCACAGTCTGCACTCAGGCCTTCATCCGTTATTGTTTGGATTTTGAACAAAGTTTATAGAGTAAGAGCCAGACGAGGAATCTTGTTTAACTTGGAAGTTTTCTGTTGATAATCCGAAAGGCCTCAGGACTAGGTTCCCCAAATCCTTCAGTTTACCTAGGAACAAAAACAAGCGAGTGTTAGACTGGCGGCTCAGACGTCACATCTTCAAAATATGCACGACATATAGACGACATGTCAGTTAGATGCACATTTATCAAGGGTTGAATTTCGAATTCATGTGTTTTTTTTTTTTTTTTTTTTAAAACTCCCTTGAACGCGAAATTCGATAAATCGAAATTTATCAAAAAAACACAAATTTTTAAAAGTCGCGTGAATAGAATCGACCCGAAAACTTGAATCAAACTGAATCCAATTCAGTTTTTTCTCCGAAAACAACTGGAATGTCAGGAAGGCTGCAAACAACTCCAAATTAATCCCTGGATGTCTCCCATTGACTGAACCAGCAATTCGGCAGGTTTTAGGTGGCGAATAGTCGAATATGAGTTCTTAAAGGAGAAACAAACCTGTACTAGAAAAAAACCCCTACCCTGTGTAGACCTTCGGAATCTGAGCGGAGTTTCGGCTCATGCGCAGTTGGAGTAAGTTTCCGGTCCTGAACAACTGCGCATTAAATTGTCGTGACTCTCGGTGCATGCGCAGTTGTTCATGACCAGAAATTTACTCAAACCGCGCATGCGCTGAAACTCCGCTTGGATTCTGAAGACCGAAAAAAGAAGAACTCCCGAGGCCAGAGCTGCACGGAGGGGTAAGTAAAAATTAGGGGCATTTGCCTGGGGGGGGGCAGTTAGGCTGTGGGGGAGGAGGGAGGTCTACGCAGGGTAGGGGGGTAGGGTTTTTTTTCTAGTACGGGTTTGTTTCTCCTATAAAGGGCCAGAGTATGATAAATCTCAAAAACCTAATTGGAATTTTTTGATAAACTCAAATAAAACTTGAATAACTCCCTAGTCAAATTTGACAATAAAAAAAAAACCCTTGCTAAATCTGCCCCTTAAAAGGAGAAGGAAAGTCATCCTGCAGTTGGGGGGTGCCAAAATCCTATTTTATGCCATTAGTCAAGCAAAATGAACTTTAATTACACTATATAAATTATTTGTATCTTGTTTCAGTCAGTCTGGGGATTCATAATTATAGCAAGCAGGCAGCAGCCATTTTGTGGACACTGTTATTAAAGTGGACCTGTCACCCAGACATAAAAAGCTGTATAATAAATGTCCTGTTCAAATTAAACATGAAACCCAAATTCTTTTTTTTATTAAAGTATTCATAGCTGTTGTAAACTCATTTAAATATCTCAGCTGTTAATAAAATATTGTCTGCCCCTCCTCTATGCCTTAGGCAATTACTTTCACTTTCCATTCAGCACTTCCTACATGCCACTGCCCTCCCCACATTCCCCCGTTCTCTTTACCATTTAATTGTGTAACCAGGACATGGGGATGGACATCAGGTCCCCCATTCTGGTGCACAAACAAGATTCTGAGATGATACAAGTCTTGCCTTAATAACAGTGTCCACAGAATGGCTGCTGCCTGCTTGTTATAATTATGAATTTCCAGACTGATGGAAATAAGATTCAATTAATTTATACAGTGTAATTAAAGTTCATTTTGCTTGACTAACATGATAACATAGAATTTGAAATACTTTTTTTTGGGTGATGGGTCCCCTTTAAGGCAAGCCTTGTATCATCTCAGAATCTTGTTTGTGCACCAGAATGGGGGACCTGATGTCCATCCCCATGTCCTGGTTACACAATTAAATGGTAAAGAGAACGGGGGAATGTGGGGAGGGCAGTGGCATGTAGGAAGTGCTGAATGGAAAGTGAAAGTAATTGTCTGCCCCGCCTCTATGACCAGGGCATAGAGGAGGGACAGACAATATTTGATTGACAGCTGAGATTTTTAAATGAGTTTACAACAGCTATAAATTCTTTAATACAGAATAGAAATTGGATTTCATGTTTCATTTGAAAAGGATTTTTATTATACAGATTTTTGTGTCTGGGTGACAGGTCTGCTTTAAGGTATGAAGATCCAAATTACAGAAACATCCGTTATCCGGAAAACCCCAGGTCCCAGGCATTATGGACAACAGGTCCCCTACCTGTGGTACTTACTTATCATTTCTGCTTTCATTTTCTCATTTCTCTCATCAATCTGCCTGGGCAAGCGCTAGAAGATTAAAGTGGGAGAAAAAAAAAGAAGATATTAATCTAAAATGGTGAGACTAGACCAATATGTCCCACACCAATCATGCATCTTGCCTTCAGCTACAACATTTCAATAGTGAGAATCAGCCGTGCAGAGAATGGAAAGGGACAGACAAATACTGCTTTCAATAGTAACTTCATTTAGAAATAACTTTACCGATAACGATATATTGTGAATGTATATTCGAAACTTAAACTGTATTATGTCCAAAATTGGGTGAGGTTCCCCTTTAGGTGGAATGATGATCCATGTCCAATAAATCTTTTACATATAAGGTGACCAGTGAAGCATTCCAGTACAAATTAGGAATTGAAGCTGCACGTGATAATTTCTATGCAATGAAACAGACGCCTTGGCAGGAGGAGGCTGAATGAGTCACAAATGGAGGAAATAAGATCAGCATGAAATTTGATTTACGCCAATAACCGTATTTCAAGATGACGCGCACTCAACAAAAGGTGCCCGGATGAGTAGTGAAACGTCTTCAACGATAACTCAGCAAGTCCAGTTGCTATAGACTTACTTATACAGGAATGGGATCTGTTATCCGGAAAAATGTTCCGAATTACGGAAAGGCCCATAGACTCCATTATAATCAAATAATCCAAATTTTTAAAATGATTTCCTTTTTCTCTGTAAGAATAAAACAGTGCCTTGTACTTGATCCCAACTAAGATATAATTAATCCTTATTAGAAGCAAAACCAGCCTATTGGCTTTATTTAATGTTTACATGATTTTCTAGTAGTCTTTAAGTATGAAGATCCAAATTATGAAAAGACCCAGGTCCCGAGCATTCTGGATAATAGGTCCCATACCTGTTCTAGATATACCAGGACCTGGATGAATGAAAATATTCATAGTAACTCAACAAAAGGGTTTTTACAGGCTGAACATATGCAGACAGACATATTCTGCAATTGGTCTTTTTATTTTAAAAGAGATCCTGTCATCGGAAAACATGTTTTTTTCCAAAACGCATCAGTTAATAGTGCTACACTGAAATCCATTTCTCAAAAGAGCAAACAGATTTTTTTATATTCAATTTTGAAATCTGACATGGGGCTAGACATTTTGTCAATTTCCCAGCTGCCCCCAGTCATGTGACTTGTGCCTGCACTTAAGGAGACAAATGCTTTCTGGCAGGCTGCTGTTTTTCCTTCTCAATGTAACTGAATGTGTCTCAGTGAGACATGGGTTTTTACTATTGAGTGTTGTTCTTAGATCTACCAGGCAGCTGTTATCTTGTGTTAGGGAGGTGCTATCTGGTTACCTTCCCATTGTTCTGTTGTTTGGCTGCTGGGAGGAAAAAGGGGGGGGGCGATATCACTCCAACTTGCAGTACAGCAGTAAAGAGTAATTGAAGTTTATCAGAGCACAAGTCACATGACTTGGGGCAGCTGGGAAACTGACAAAAAGTCTAGCCCCATGTCAGATTTCAAAATTGAATATAAAAAAATCTGTTTGCTCTTTTGAGAAATGGATTTCAGTGCAGAATTCTGCTGGAGCAGCACTATTAACTGATGCATTTTGAAAAAAAATTTTCCCATGACAACGGACAGTACTTACATTTGCAGTAAATAACACTAGTGAAAATAGGCAATGAATGTATAAGATGCTTCGAATTTCACTCTTGATCTGGCAAAATTGTATTTTATTTTTTTTACCTCCCCTTTGAAATGTGATGTACAGGAGTGTAGCTTTATTTTATGATTTTAATTATATATAAATCCTACATGAAATACCTTCCTTTTGAAGCTTGACTGCCTTTGTAGCGACAACTACTAGAAAGTAATATATGCATCCCTTAATATTTTCAGAACCAACCATTCATTGCAGCTATAATAATGGCAGTGTATGAAAAGTTCCATTGCATCCCAGTATCTGAATCATGGATGTTCTTCCTAAGAAATAACACAGTCAAGGTTTCCTTAGACTCTATTCTCTTCTATCTGCTGCTCACCCTGCACTAACTCACCCTGCACTAAAGCATGTGCATGTGTAAAACATGCACAAGGAATGCAGCCAACTTACCATGCAGGCCTCTCTGGCTGGATAAGCAGATGGATCTTTTTCCAGAACGGATTTATAATCTGCCAAAGCTTCGTCTAATTTATCAGTCTTCTCAAACAGCTCTGCTCTTCTCAGTAATGCGCGGATGTAGTCGGGATTGAGCTCTATTGCTGGAATTATAAAGGCAAAGTATATAGACCGAGTCAAAATATATTGGATTCAGCAAACATCATGATAGTCTGTCTCTGTCTTGCAGTGAGCAGTTTCCTTTCACCCTTCTCCTTAGGCCGATCCACCCTCTCCCTCGCCTCATTCTGATGTGCTGACTTTAAAGGGCATGTAAAGGCAAAAAAATTAAATCACATTTTTACTGTCTTTAATGAAAAAGAAACCTATTTCCAATATAGTTTAATTGAAAATTTGTACTGTTTTTATAAGAAACCTGACTGTATGCAGTGGAATTCTCCCTTCATCTACTGCTGTGGATAGGAACTGTCAGACGGTCCCTAACTGCTCTGCAGGGAAACAATCATACTTATGAACAGCAGGGGGAGCCCCCGCTTTACTTCCCAGCCATGCAGAACTCAAGCAGCTTTGTTTGTTTCCCTGTAGAGCAGTCGAAGACTGTGTAGAGATTTGTATTTTATTTTTGCCTTTACATCCCCTTTATTGTTTCCAACTCCAGCTGCAGGGACAAAGATCATGGAGCCAGATTTAAACAGATAAACTGGGATTCTAATTGGAGGATTATTTTGCTGCAGCCACTGGTTCTGCAGAGTTGGAGAAAGTTTATATTAAACAATACAAAAACTATAAAATCCACATTAGATTACATGACAACACAGGACCCAGTGCAGTCTGTATATTCTGATTATTAATCAGTCTTGCTGTATCGGCTTCTGGCAGATATTATTTGACTTGTGCTGTTTTGATAATTTATGACGATCCCTAAACAGCCCAGACCACACTGAGCATGTGCACAGTCTTGGTCTTGCAAAGATGTTTAACAAAGTTACAAGATGGCGACCCCCTGTGGCCAACTTTGAAAGCATAAATCATTTGTTTTATTAGGCTTGTGGTGCAATAAGTTCATGTTTAGTATACAAAATACAGCATTTCTATTATTCTATTTTAGACTTTACTTCACCTTAACTTTGTATGCAGAATTGTGGGAATGAACCTTAAAACACTAGGTCAAAATTTAATATAAATGCTAAATGTTGACCTGAATACCTCTTGAATGACAGCGTCCTACTGCATTTGTATTTATTTTTAACCATGTGCACACAACAAATGATTATTTATGAGAAACAGCAAGAAAGAGAAATGCTACTTATAAAACATTGTCTATTTTAATAATAAAACACACAGTCAGCCAGCTTGCCGTTAAGTCTATTTTTTAAAAAAGAAAGCTGTACCTTTTGAGCAATCTTTTAGGGCAAAATCATTCATATCCTGTAAGAGAGAAATATATCAATGTTATTTATTAGGTGGGAGGAGAAAAAAAAAAGTACAGAAAAGATCAAACAATAAATATCTGAGATCATACATTGTCCTGCAAAACAACAGAGTAGGTTTGGATCTTTAGCTCTCAAGAACTCCAATGGATCACCCCAATGCATTCTATATGGCGTTCTATCCTGTTTTAAAGGAATTGTTCAGTATAAACATAAAAACTGGGTAAATAAATAGGCTGTGCAAAATAAAAAAAAATTCTAATATAGTTAGTTAGCCAAAAATGTAATGTATAAAGGCTGGAGTGACTGGATGTGTAACATAATAGCCAGAACACTACTTCCTGCTTTTCAGCTCTCTTGGTTTCCACTGATTGGTTACCAGGCAGTAAACAATCAGTGACTTAAGGGGAAGCCACAAGGTTCATAACTGTTGCTTTTAAATCTGAGCTGAATGCCAAGGATAAATTGCAAACTCACTGAACAGTTATGTCCCCTGTGCCCCCCCTTATAGTCACTGACTAACTCAAGAGTTATAGAGTTGAAAAGCAGGAAGTAGGGTTCTGTTAGACATCCAGTCACTCTAGCCTTTATACATTACATTTTTGGCTAACTAACTTTTCTAATAGAAACATTTTTTATTTTGTACATACTTTCTTTTTACCCAGTTTTTATTTTTACACTGAACTGTTCCTTCAAGAAAAGACTACACTTTCCCAGAAGATTTGTAGCAGTGTGTCCTGGGAAAGGTCTATACTACCCTCTTTGGGTAAGGGCACACGCTGCTATTTCGGGAGATTAGTTGCACATCGACAATTCGCTTCTTCTTTGGGCGACTAATATCCCCGAACTGCCTTCCCGCAGACGGGGATGGCACTTGGAACACTTCATTTTCCGAAGTTGCCCGAAGCTGCCTCATGAGGAAAGTGCGGGCGACTTTGGAAAGCCGAAGCGATCCGACTGCCATCCTGCCGGAGATTTACATTTCTAGCTGGTGGGAAGGCAGTTTGGGGAGATTAGTCGCCTGAAGCAGAAGTGGTTTGTCGCTGGGCGACCAATCTCCCGAAATAGCAGCGTGTGCCCTGGCCCTTAGAGTATTTCCTAGTATCATTTCCAAGTAATTGGAGAAGCCATGAACATGTACACTTCCCACTGCATTAAAGAAATGAGCCATAGTAAATGGCTAGGAGTGCTTGGAACTAGGGATGCACCGAATCCACTATTTTGGATTTGGCCGAACCCTTGAATCCTTTGCAAAAGATTCGGTCAAATACTGAACTGAATTCGAGGGTTTTGTGACAAAAAGTCACGCAAATTCTCTCCCCGCCCCTAATTTGCATATGCAAATTATGAAAAAGGCCGAATCCCGAACCAAATCCTGGATTCGTTGCATTCCTACTTGGAACGAGTAGCCCACATGTAACCCAATGAAAATAAAGGCTCTTACTTAATCTAGTTATTGTTTCCTGGTGTAAAATGCATTCCACAGTAGGAGAAATATACCAGCTTCATTAACACACATGCATTAGAGTGAAATAATTATTATCCAATGTCTGGGTGTCGTAGTTATTTGTTCATTTACAATAATGCCCTCGTTCACGTACCTGTTTCATTCTTGCAGCAGCTCTGTTTGAGAAAAGGATGGCACGATCCTTAGAATAAAATGCTGGACACATCTGGAGTGCTTGAGTGTATGCGGCTTCAGCAGCGGTGTATTCTGGGAAACAACACAATGCAAATAGAATAATTAACTTAATTTTTATATAGAAATCGCGTCTTTAATGTTTGGGTACATGGTAATGTCTCAGTTGTGCTGTTCCACTGCTTATATCTATATATTTATTGTGTATTTGTACAAAAATTATGGCTTTATATTTATAATATACTGATTTACAGTAAGGATGCACCGAATCCACTATTTTGGATTTGGCCGAATCTTTTGTGATAGATTCGGCTAAATACCGAACCCAAACCCTAATTTGCATATGCAAAATAGGGGTGGGAAGGGAAAACATTTTTACTTCCTTGTTTTGTGACGAAAAGTCATGCGATTTCCCTCCCCACCCCTAATTTGCATATGCAAATTAGGATTTGGATTCGGTTCGGCCGGGCAGAAGGATTCGGCCGAATCCGAATCCTGCTGAAAAAGGCCAAATCCAGGATTAGGTGCATCCCTAATTTACAGTTAGGTCCATAAACCTTTGGACAGAGACAACGTTTTTCTAATTTTGGTTCTGTACATGACCACAATGAATTTTAAATGAAACAACTCAGACGCAGTTGAACTGCAGACTTTCAGCTTTAATTCAGTGGGTTGAACAAAAAGATTGCATAAAAATGTGAGGAACTAAAGCCTTTTTTTAACAAAATCACTTCATTTCAGGGGTTCAAAAGTAATTGGACAATTGACTCAAAGGCTATTTCATGGGCAGGTGGGGCAATTCCTTTGTTATGTCATTATCAATGAAGCAGATAAAAGCCCTGGAGTTGATTTGAGGGGGGGGGGGTGCTTGTATGTGGAAGATTTAGACAACATGTGGTCAAAGGAGCTCTCCATGCAGGTGAAACAAGCCATCCTTAAGCTGCAAAACAGAAAGACCCCATCCGAGAAATTGCTGCAATATTAGGAGAGGCAAAATCTACAGTTTGGTACATCCTGAGAAACAAAGAAAGCACTGGTGAACTCAGCAACGCAAAAAGACCTGGAAGTCCACAACAGACAACAGTGGTGGATGATCTCAGAATCATTTTCACAACAGCCAAACAAGTGAACAACAGTCTCCAGGAGGTCGGTGTATCCATATCCAAGTCTACCATAAAGAGAAGACTGCATGAAAGTAAATACAGAGGGTGCACTGCAGGGTACAAGCCACTCATAAGCATCAAGAATAGAAAGGCTAGATTGCACTTTGCTAAAAAAGGCAGCACAGTTCTGGAAAAACATTCTTTGGACAGATGAAACCAAAACCAACCTCTACCAGAATGATGGCAAGAAAAAAGTATGGAGAAGGCGTGGAACAGCTCATGATACAAAGCATACCACATGATGAATAAAACATTTGGGGGGCAGTGTGATGGCTTGGGCGTGCATGGCTGCCAGTGGCACTGGGACACTAGTGTTTATCCATCATGTGACACAGGACAGAAGCACAAGAATGAATTCTGAGCTGTTCAGAGACACTGTCTGCTCAAATCCAGCTAAATGCAGTCACATTGATTGGGAGGTGTTTCATAATGACCCAAAACATACAGCCAAAGCAACCCAGGAGTTTATTAAAGCAAAGAAGTGGAATATTCTTGATTGGCCAAGTCAGTCACCTGATCTGAACCTAATTGAGCTGCATTTCACGTGTTGAAGACTAAACTTCGGACAGAAAGGCCAACAAACAAACAGCAACTGAAAGTCGCTGCAGTAAAGGCCTGGCAGAGCAGGGAAGGGAACCCAGAATCTGGTGATGTCCATGAGTTCAAGACTTCAGACTTCATCGGATTTGTTTTAGTTAAAATTCATTGTGGTAATGTACGGAAACAAAATTCGAAAAAAGTTGTCTCTGTCCAAAGATTTATGGACCTAACTGTATATCCTGAGAAATACAAATCGTGTCAGTACTGTGAATTCTACCTAATCAAGTTTCATTCCACTCTATGATATATGAAGTAGGGACACACCAAACCCTTCTTTCCTAAGCTTCTAATTTCAGCCAAAACCCTGAATCCTTTGGAATGAATTTGGCCGAATATCAAACCTGGACACTTTTGCGCAAGGAGAAAAAAAATGAGGAGTGTGCCAAATCCTGAACCAAATCAGAGTTTCCAAAAAAAGAAAAAGATTGTACATACCTCCATTCTTAAAAAGCTGGTTTCCTTCTTCTTTTAATGTAGTGCTCTGCTTTCTTTTCTCCTTTAAAACAAGATAGATGATAAAAACATAAGTCTACTTTCGCTTACATAGATCTGCTTCCCTAGTATACACCTGTTCAGAGAAATGCACCTGTTTTTCAATTCTATAGCCCTCCATCTGATTTTTTAAGGAGAACTAAACCCTAAAAATTAATGTGGCTAAAAATGGCATATTTTACATACTGAACTTATTGCACCAGCCTAAAGTTTCAGCTTGTCAATAGCAGCAATGATCCAGGACTTCAAACTTGTCACAGGGGGTCACCATTTTACTCATAAGGTAAAAAGCAACTTTATTTCAGCAGATTATGGTTATGTGATGTAATGGAAGCTCACATTAGCCTCTCTTTGAGCTTAAAGGGAAACTGTAATGAGAAAACGTGTTTTTTTCAAAACGCACCAGTTAATAGTGCTGCTCCAGCAGAATTCTGCACTGAAATACATTTGTCAAAAGAGCAAACAGATTTTTTTTTATATTCAATTTTGAAATCTGACATGGTGCTAGATATATTGTCAATTTCCCAGCTGCCCCAGTCATGTGACTTGTGCTCTGATAAACTTCAATCACTCTTTACTGCTGTACTGCAAGTTGGAGTGATATTACCCCCCCCAGCAGCCTAACAACAGAACAATGGGAAGGTAACCAGATAACAGCTCCCTAACACAAGATAGCTGCCTGGAAGATCTAAAAACAACACTCAATAGTAAAAGCCAAGTCCCATTGAGAAATAACAGCCTGCCAGAAAGTAGTTCCATCCTAAAGTGCAGGCACAAGTCACATGACTGGGGGCAGCTAGGAAATTGACAATATGTCTAGCCCCATGTCAGATTTCAAAATTGAATATAAAAAAAAAAATCTGTTTGCTCTGTTGAGAAATGGATTTCAGTGCACAATTCTGCTGCAGTAGCACTATTAACTGATGTGTTTTGGAAAAAACATGCTTTCCCATGACAGTATCCCTTTAAAGGGAAACTATTAAAAAATGAAAAATTGATATAAGCTTCCTCAAACTGAATGAAGTAAGAAACTTTCTAAATACAATCAATTAAAAATTCTGCATTGTTTCTGAAATAATCAAGTTTAACAATATTCCTCTCTCAGCATCTGTTTCTCTTCATTCTGTCTTCATGCAGCAGTTGGGTGTCAGATGAATAATTTAATATATCTTATAAGGGAGCTCCTTTCCTATCAGATGGATTAGAGCTCACTCAAATAACTGATTCCAGTACAAACAAAATCTAACAAAATAACTGCAATTTGCACAAATCCTGCATGTAGAGAGACATGATGTCTGGTGATTTTAATAGAGTGAGCTCTAATACATCTTCTAGGCAAAAGTATCCCCCCTATAAGATATATTAGATCACTCATCTGACACCCAACTCCTGAATGAAGAGAGAATGAGGAGAAACAGATGCTGAGAACGGAATAGTGAAGATAAATTTGATTATTTCAGAAACGGTACATCATTTTTAATTGATTGTATTTAGAAAGTTTCTTATTTCAGTATGCTGAAGCTAATATTACATTTTCGCGATAGTTTCGATAATTGACTGAATGACCGCTGTAATTAAAAGAAAATTAAACCGTAAAAGAGGGGTGAACTTCCCCTTTACTTTAAGGTCATGTGTGCTCATGTTGATACTATACTAAAGGTTTCATTGTAAGGGAACTCTCCCGAGTTTACAAAACCAGCACGATATCGGGAAGATTAACATGCGCGCACTGACCATACTTTTCTAATTAGCTGGTTTAATGAAAGGTAAACTTCCCCTTGAAATTCTACATTGGAGCCTTTACATTTAGAGCAACGGGATCGCCTTAAAGGGATTGTTCACCTTAGAGAGAACTTTTAGTAAGATGTAGAGAGTGATATTATGAGACAATTTGCAATTGGTTTTTAATTTTTTATTATTTAAGGTTTTTGAGTTATTTAGCTTTTTATTCAGCAGCTCTGGTAACCAGGGACCAAACAACCCTAGTAACTGATGTGAATAAGAGACTGGAGTATGAATAGGAGAGGCCCTGAATAGAAAGAGGAGGAATAACAATACATGTGTAGCCTTACAGAGCATTTGTTTTCCAGAAGGGGTCAGCGACCCCTGTTTGAAAGCTGCAGAGAGTCAGAAGCAAAAGGCAAATAGCTATAAAACTATAGAAAATAGATCATGAAGACCAATTGAAACGTTGCTTAGAGTTGTCCATAACATACAAAAGGTTAACTCAAAGGTGAACCACCCCTTAACACTGAGCCAACTTGTTTTCCCCTCACCTCTCTCTCCTCCTCGCTCTGTCCCTTTTCCAGCTCCAGCAGCGCCTCCTCATCAAACTCCATTACATCCTCGTCTTCCAGCTTCTCCTCCTGTCCCGGGAGCCTATTGTCTCCCTCACAGAGCGCTGGGTCATCCTTGTCTTCTGCACAGGCTACATTATCTCCCACAGTCTCCTTGTGAAGAAGCGCCGCATCCTGACAATCGTGGAAAGACTCCTCTTCTTCCTCTCCTCCAGAAAAACCCTTTGCCGGAGCCTCCATGGTGGTTCCGAAGCTGGAGACTTCCCACTTCCTCAAACACGCGTCTGCACAATAGTGCGTCACTTCCGCTTTCTACTATTAGCTAGAACTGATCGAACTTGCTATAGATATTTCAGTCGTCTTTTGTTACTCGGCTTTTTTTTTTAAACAAACTTTATTGTCCAGAAAATGACACCCACCTTCTATATAACAAGGAAATAAAATATTGCAGCTGCTTCTTTTCTAAAATAACGGTGTTATATAAAAATAGGTTAACATTCATGTTGGTGTTATTCTCTTCAAGCTGTCAGGAGTTGAGATCATTAAGCAAAATGTGTAATAATAACACTAGCAAATGCATGGCTCTCTGTCATTCCCATGAGGAGGCAGATGCATACCTCCCAACATTTTGGAAGTAAAAAGAGGGACAAAAAATTTTTTTCCACACGTAGCGCAGCAA
The DNA here is from genome assembly GCF_017654675.1 of Xenopus laevis. Lineage (NCBI taxonomy): Eukaryota > Metazoa > Chordata > Amphibia > Anura > Pipidae > Xenopus > Xenopus laevis. The sequence goes on along the minus strand of NC_054376.1, from coordinate 11,085,065 downwards.
TTTTTTTTGACCACACCCTTTCTGTGGCCACACCCCCTAATTACCATGTTCGTTTTACAAAATTTGGCAGGTTATGAAAGTTTGAAAATTTTTCTCCTTATCTAAACTGTGTTTTTGTGTCTAAAAATTGTTACAAAGTATCTTATTTGCACCTGTTACCTGTTCTGGACTCTCTGCTAAAAGCCAAATAAGTGAGAAACTTTGTTTCTTTTTCTGGCTGTTCAGTGCAGAGAAAAGAGGGACTTTCCAGTACAAATGAGGGACTGCGGGTTGAGCTGTCAAAAGAGGGACTGTCCCTCCGAAAAATGGACAGTTGGGAGGTATGCAGATGTTGCCACCAGGTTCGTGGGTTTCCAGCCAAATTGGGTTACTATTTTAAAGCCCAGTCGGGTTTCCAAAGTACAAACTACCCACGTTACAGATTTGGGCCTTTGGTAGTAACGTAACTAGAGAGGGTCAGGCCTAGGGTTGCCACCTTTTCTGGAAAAAAATACCGGCCTTCCTATATTCTTGCCTTTTTTTTCCTATTAATAACATTGGCATCAAGCATAGTCGGGCCTAGGGTTGCCACATGGCTGGTATTTTACCGGCCTGGCCGGTAAAAATGATAGTTAATCCCAATGTTATTAATAGGGAAAAAAGATAAATATAAAGGAAGGCTGGTATTTTTTTCCAGAAAAGGTGGCAACCCTAGGTGCGGTACATGCAGCCGCCCCCCCACCCCCCTGCGCTAGGGTTGGCACCTTTTCCAAAATACCGGCCTTCCTATATATTTATCTTTTTCCCCTATTAATAACATTGGGATAAACAATCTTTTTTACCAGCCAGGTGGCATCTAGGGTGGCCTCCCGGCCGTATTTTACCGGCCTACCCGGTAAAATACCAGCCGGGGCCGGTATTACAAATTTACCGGCAATGTAGCAGCCGGTAAATTTGTAATACGCTTTAAAAACTCCTTGTCCTGCCCCCAATCCCCTAGAACTTAACTTTTCTTTTGCTTCTTGAAGTGTCCCCCCGTTAGACGTCACAGCCCGCCCCTTTGTGTCCCCGCCCCCACCAGCCTCCCGACCCAATCAAAGTCTTACCAGTCAGATTAGTTAAATAACAGATCAGCAATGTTCTGCCCCTGATAGCAATCGTACGATATCTATGTCCAACCAAAGCTAGTGACAGTCTCCCACTGAAAATCGTACGATCAGCAAATTTTCTAACCTGTCCGATCGACCAAATGACCGATCTCCGCCGGACGAAAAATGTTGGGACTCTCTACACACGGTTCGAAAATCGTACGAATCCTCGATTCGTACGATCAGATCTTTGCGTCTATGACCAGCTTTAGGGTTAGGGTTGCCACCCGGCCGGAATTTTACCGGCCTGGCCAGTAAAAATGATGGTTGATCCCAATGTTATTAATAGGGAAAAAAGATAAATATATAGGAAGGCCGGAATTTTTTTGCAGAAAAGATGGCAACCCTACTAGCCGATAAAACATCTGCCAAGGCCAGGCCGGTATTAAAAATTTACCGGTAATGTAGCTGCCAATAAATTTGTAATACACCTAACAAAAGCCCGTGGCCTACCCCCAGCCTGGTCAAAACTAATTTTTTTCTGCCAGCTTCTGGTCAATCGCACACCATGGCTCCGCCCCCTTTGACATCACAGGCCACCCTTTTGTTCCCACACCCTCCACCAGCCAGTGGAAACTTTATTAAAAGTTGGCAACCCTAGTTAGGCCCAATCGCACCCCCTGCTCCCCCAGTAGTTCCGCCATTGGCCTTTGGCTGGTTTGTACTTTGGAAACCAGCCAAAGTTCTTTCTTGCCCTAATGTGCCAAGCTTTTTTGCCAACTGGCGAGTTTAATTTAAGACTACAATACACATAGGGTTGCCACCTTTTCCTAAATATTTTTTTTTTTCCCTATTAATAACACTGGGATCAACCATCATTTTTACCGGCCAGGTGGCAACCCTAAATACACAGCATGCAATGGGACTGATTTGTGTAGAAGTCGGGAGTTACCAGATTTTGGGCTCTGTACCCCAGTCTCTTAAGCATTGTTGCATTTTCTGGTGACTTTCCTCAATTTTAGACAATTTTGGGGTAGAAATCTGCTGTCAAGAGGTTGACCATACCTCCCAACATTCTGGAAACTGATTTCCTATAATCTACATATAATATTGCACTGGCATGACAGGTTGCTATTATGTTTGTAATTAAAGGAGAAGGAAAGGTTAGAATTAAAGGGATACTGTCATGGGAAAAAAAAATTTTTTCAAAATGAATCAGTTAATAGTGCTGCTCCAGCAGAATTCTGCACTGAAATCCATTTCTCAAAAGAGCAAACAGATGTTTTTATATTCAATTTTGAAATCTCACATGGGGCTAGACATTTTGTCAATTTCCCAGCTGCCCCATGTCATGTGACTTGTGCCTGCCAAAAATGCTTTTTGGCAGGCTGCTGTTTTTCCTTCTCAATGTAACTGAATGTGTCTCAGTGGGACATGGGTTTTTACTATTGAGTGTTGTTCTTAGATCTACCAGGCAGCTGTTATCTTGTGTTAGGGAGCTGCTATCTGGTTACCTTCCCATTGTTCTTTTGTTTGGCTGCTGGGGGAAAAAGGGAGGGGGGTGATATCACTCCAACTTGCAGTACAGCAGTAAAGAGTGATTGAAGTTTATCAGAGCACAAGTCACATGACTTGGGGCAGCTGGGAAATTGACAAAATGTCTAGCCCTATGTCAGATTTCAAAATTGAATATAAAAAAATCTGTTTGCTCTTTTGAGAAATGGGTTTCAGTGCAGAATTCTGCTGAAGCAGCACTATTAATGGATTCATTTTGAAAAAAGTTTTTTTTCCAATGACAGTATCCCTTTAAGTAAGCTTTATCAGAAAGTTCTATATAAATACACTAGTAAACCCTCAACGTAATGTTGCTCTGTGTCCTCTGTCAAAAGAAACACCACATTTATTTCCTTCTATTGTGTACTCATGGGTTTCTGCATCAGACTTCCTTTTTTCAGCTTAAACCTCCAGGGCTTGGGCTTGAGCATGCTCAGTTTGCTCCTCTCCCCCCTCCTTCCTCCCATCCCTGCTGTAATCTAAGCTCAGAGCTATGAGCAAGCACGGAGAGACTCAAGACAGGAAGTGATGTCACAGCAAGCAACTATGGCAGCTGCTATCCTAAACAAACAGAGACACTGTCTAGAGCTGTTTACTCAGGTATTAAAAAGCAGTCTAAAGAATAAAAATGGTTTTCTAGCTTGTACTGTTGTGGCTAATCTATTGGCAATAAATTGCCTTGGTAGCTTTCTTTCTCCTTTAAGGGGTCATTTATTAAGCTCCAAACTAGCTCTTTCTAGTCTGACTTTTAAAGGGGAAAATACAGATTTTTCGGGCTTTATTAAAGTTTGATGGTGTGAAAAGTCCGATGAAAAAAATACTCCAACTGCCAAGAACATGTAAAATTCAGCTGTCCCGTTAACAATGGGAAGATTTTCTGAGTTGCGCTGGGTTTCCAAAAAAATAAACGTAACTTTTATTAAAGCTTTATTAAAGTTCATTTTGCTTGACTAATATGATAAAATAGGATCTTGAATATTTTTTTGTTGTGTGGCGGGTCCACTTTAAACCATTTGCAGCAACATTTATAATATAGATGTCCAAAAATGTTTTTACATTTCCCGCCCTATGCAAATTTACTTAAGCGCAAGATTAAGCGCAAGGGGCTTGTCTTAAACTGAACTAAGCTTTCTTAGAACACAGGGGTGTATTCCATCTGGCCCTTGCACCTTGTTCACATTCATTTTCACTAAAGTAGAATTTTCAGTAATGTAGAATTGGAATTTTGAACAGTAAAAATTACAGAAATTGTATTGATTCTATAATTATTCTTTAACAGTTTCTAATAATAACAATATTAACACAAGGTCCTTATGTGCATTTGCTAAAGCAATGTTGGACATGTAAAAGGCATCCCCATGGTGGTGCTGTTGTCCTGCTTTACTTTCATACCAAGATATTCCTGTCCAGAAAGATTAGAATCAGAAACTCGTGATACAGGTGGCTCAGCGTCTGGGTCTGACTGCTGAATACTTTTGTGATGTTTATTTATTATACAAGTTAAATAAAGTAACATTAACAGGTGCATGTGTGTATGTATATATATATATATATATATATATATATATATATATATATATATATATATATATATATATATATATATATATATATATATATACATACACACATACACCTGTTAATGTTACTTTATTTAACTTGTATAATAAATAAATAAATAAATAATATATATATTATAATTAGACAAATACATGAGTCCTCTGCACTCAACCCATTATCAATATATTTAGGACAGAGACATTTTGTGCATACTGCAACTGAAAAATAACTTACCCTTTAAACAAAACAGGGATTGTTGTCCATATATTGCAATATATTTAAGATGGCCAACTACGTCAAAGTAATCCCATATCTGGCCAGTCCTACTCTCAATTTTCATCTGATTCATTAAGAATTCTATTGCTTCATTATACATTTTTAGCAACCAATTAGGGCAACCAAGTTTGGGAGTTTTACTTTGAAAGTAGCAAGTTGGTTGTAAAATTGTAAATAAATTGTTACCTTGTGTCCCTCCACAATTACTCAAATACTCATGGAGTATTATTTACATTGAGGGAAACTCATAACAGCCTTGGGGTGACGAGTGGAAGTGTAGGAGACAAGTTTCAAAGCCAGCTGTCTATATGGATAGAACAGGGGTCCCCAAACTTTCTTACTCGTGAGCCACAGTCAAATGTAAAAAGTGTGGGTGCAAAATATAGAACTCTGTCTGTTAATTGGCTTATGTGACCTAACATTTATGGTTTGTTTGTGTGCACCGTGAATCGTAGGATCCCAGGGGGCGGCCTGTGTTTTTTAAAATGGCAATTTTCTATTTATGATTACCCAATGGCACATTCTACTAGAAAAGTATATTATTAATTATAAAGCAGGGTTTCACATTTGAGCTGTTTTATGTAATATATTTTTATAGAGACCTACATTGTTCAGGGGGGGCATGGTTTTCCTTTAAAGAATTATATACCCCATTTGATGAAATACATAAATATATATATATATATATATATATATATATATATATATATATATATAGTAGTCTGGAAGCCGGCACTGCACGTCTAAAGGTCAAAGTTGCCTTTGTGCAAAAAAGCCCAAGAATTAAGTAGAGAGATGAAGAAGCTCGCACTCACAGGACTTATAAGGTCAAAAAAGGTGTTTATTTGGATCAAAAATCGACGTAACGTTTTGAGAAAGGCTTGAGTGCAAGCCGAAACGTTAGTCGATTTTTGATCCAAATAACCACCTTTTTTGACCTTATAAGTCCTGTGAGTGCAAGCTTCTTCATCTCTCTCTCTCTCTCTCTCTCTCTCTCTCTCTCTCTCTCTCTCTCTCTCTCTCTCTCTCTCTCTCTCTCTCTCTATATATATATATATATCTTATGTAGCGGTAAACACTGGCAGACTTTAATGGCCAACTGATTTCCTACAGAATGGAGATAAAGTAACCCAGAGATCTCTTTATTTTGTGATCATTGCTGATATCTTTGGTTTTATCATAGAGCTCTTGAAGCATGTAGGGTGGGCCATTTTAGGGATCAAAGATGTGGGAAGTCCTTCCGTGGTGAGTCCAAGGCAAATGTGTTAAAATGGTCCTAGAAAAAAGGAGAAATGAGGGAAGGTGGCAATGGGGATTAAACACGTTTGGGAAAGATTAGTGAAGAAATTGAATCATAAGAAGCATGAAAGAGAAAAATAATGGTTTGTTGGAGGGCAGATGATCATTGGATGGAGTATGTCTCCTGCACATTATAACAATAGGGTGGACTGACTATTTTAATAGTGAGTAAAATAAAAGGGAGGAAAACCAAATAAAAAATTAGCCATCTTGCCGTCTTGATAGTGGTGTTTGTACAAATTAAAAGTCTGTTGGCATGAGAAGAAATGGATCTTAAAAACAGTCATTTCAAAGCATTGGTCACAAATTGCTCCTCGAGGGATCTTATAATTTTTTTATTGGTAATTTAGATGAAAGTGGTATTGTGCTCCTAATGTGTATATCTGTGGATGTGTAAGGCCAGTAAGAACATAAACATTTAAGGACAACAAATACTGTATACGTATTTCAAAGCACAAATGTAGCATAAATAAAGGGCACACTTTAACACACTTATAAAGAAGTATAGCTATAAATGTTTCTTCTCAATTTCTCCAGAACTTAATGATGGAACAGATCATTCTTCAACCTTTATTTGTAAACGTCATTATCGTCAGGCCAGCTTAAATTCAGCAGATGCCATTACTCATTATTTCATGACACATTGGATCCTGTCTTTTTTCCAGTCAATAATTTGTTTTCTTTCTCTTTAAAGCTTTTTAATATCATGAGATCTTTTAGCTCAGTCTTAACTTACCATATATATATCATTCATCCGCAGCCTGTCTAGGTGGATATGTTTATTAAAGGCATTTGTTGAAACCTAGACCTGGCAGGACAGCCATTTTTATGAAAACCATTTGGTCCAAACCTATGATTTTATCAATTCTAGGTTGACTTGCATACCCATTTTCTGATTAAATTCAAGAAACCATCAACACTTTTTCACAAATACTGGCTGCAGGATACATTTCCTACAGCTTCATGTATTAAAACCAGCAGTCGATCCCAGGTTTGCTATCAGCAAGCTGAAACCATATCTGGGCCAAGCAGATCAGTAGATGCTTCTAATCCATCTTAGACATACACATTATTACTGTGTTCAGTACATTCTGTAGTCTCTTTGGAAGAGAAGGCACTGCAGGAATTGTCTTGCTCACTGCTTTCTTGACAATCTAGCTGACCTGAGCGATATCGATGTTTCCTTTCCAATGTCCTGTTTTCCTTTGGTTGGTTTGTCTTTCTCAAGAATCTTGGGCTTGGGGCCTTGGTCAATATGGTCCTTTGACTGCCCTTTATGAATTCACTAGTTTCTTCAATGGAACTTTTTCTGGAATGGGAGACTGCACTGCCAGGCCGAGCTCGATACTGAGATCTATGGAATGCTGAATGCTTTTTGTTTCCCCACTGACACTTTAGGATCCGGAGGAAGGCTCGCTTGAACTCCTTGCTGGAGCAGGGATAAATGACTGGGTTCATGCAGCTGTTGAAGTATCCAAGCCAAAAGAAGATTTTCTCCACTGTAACTGGGGGTATCAGATATTCAGACAGGGAACCTAAAATGGATTAAAGAAAAAACATTTGAATGAGGCTTGTTTGAACTAGGGGTTTTTCTTCTTCAGGTTTGAAGGCTTTTTTTGAATAAATTTACCCATGGGTATCACCTGAAAGAGTACTTGTAAAGTGTAATCATGTCCCCTCTAACCAGTTTAGTTGCATATCTCTGCACTCCCTCCATCTAATTCTTTCTTAATAATATTTTTGCAGATACTGGCATACATGAACATCAATGATGGATTAAAAGGTTACAACAATGAGTTATTGTCTAAGCTTGTACATACATGTTTAATTAGGTAAAGACACATTTGTCCTATAACTTGAGTATAAGATAAACATTAACAATACATGTGCAGGTTCATGATCCTTGTCCTTATTTATCTGTGTATTGTATGTAGTCTTGTTGTTTTGCCTCAACAATATGCCTTGCAATAGGCCATTGAATTACCTAAACTGTGTATATATCCGAGAGGAACTGGCCTGATGTTATTAGCGAGGATATTCTACTTAGGGATATTTAGTATGCTACATGGTGCTATGTGTCCTTTGTCTGTTACAGAGTTTATTAGCTACTTAGTAGGACACCAAACTGTGTCAAATTTGGTTGGGCATCCCCTTTGTAGGTATGTTAATTTGTATAGCGGAACGTTATTGCTCACCATTGTGATTGCTAGTGCTGTTTGTAGCAAATATGAATAGTGCGGATCGGAGATTTCGAGTTTTACGGACGATTGCTAGGGGTTCTATTTAAATTGAGGTGGAAGAAATGTCTGAACATTCTTCTAGTATTTCTTTCCAGAATATCTGTATTTGATGGCAGGAGCATACCAAATGCATGAAGTCAGCTGGAGTGTGGTTACATTTTGGACCCCTAGATGGTGGTTCTCAGTGTACAGTACACCTGGTTAGTTTTTTGAAAAAGAGGAACATATACCATGAATATTGATTGGCTCAGAACTCAGAAGATGTAAAAATTCTATTTGGCCATGCACCATACTAGCCAATTCATGGCATTGTCAAATGAGAAAGTAGAGAGGTGCCTCCTTCACTTTTTGCACAAACAAATGGAACAAATGGAAGGTGGCCATACCATGTGTGGCTCCTCGTACCCTCTCCCCTCTCCATCCAACTGTGGTCCCATTGGCATTGAGTGTACCCAGTTGGCCTGTGCATGGCTGCTTTTATTGAGTGGTAGTAGTAGTTCTCAAGAGGTCCAAAACATTTCCCAGTTAAATAAATACATCTGCCATGGCCCTTAAAGGAACAGTTCAGTGTAATTATAAAAACCCGGTAAATAGATGGGTAGTGCAAAAAAAAAAAAAATGAGTGAATGGATGTCTAATATTATAGTACAGAATGCTCCTTCCTGCTTTTCAGCTCTCTAACTCTGTGTTAGTCAGCAACTTTAAGGGGGCCCACATGGGACATAACTGTTCATTGAGTTTGAATTTATCCTCAGCATGCAGCTCAGATTCAAAAGCAACAGTTATGGCCCATGTGGCCCCCCCTCAATGATTGGTTACTGCCTGGCAACCAATCAGTGCAAACCAAGAGAGCTGCAAAGCAGGAAGTAGAGTTCTGGATATTATGTTAGACATCCAGTTACTCCAGCCTTTATACATTACATTTTTGGCTAGCTAAGTATAATAGAAACATTTTTTATGTTGCACAGCCTTTATTTAACCAGTTTTTTTTTTTTTTTTTTTTATAAAGATCGCTTTTAACCTATAAATGTATGGATCCACCAATATTCTCTTCAAAGAATAGTAACCAGTGTTTCAGCAAAGAGCCCTTTAAAGTGGACCTGTCACCCAGACATAAAAAGCTTTATAATGAAAGTCCTTTCCAAACTAGACACAAAACCCAAATTATTTTTTCATTAAAACATCCAAACTTGTAATAAATGCATTTAAAGATTTCAGCTGTCAATCATATATTGCCTGTCCCTCCTCTATGCCTTAGGCATAGAGGCAGGGCAGGCAATTACTTTCACTTTCCATTCTGCATTTCCTACATGTCGCCTTCCCCCTCCCTGTTCTCAGTCTATAATTGTGTAGCCAATGCAATGGTATGGACATCAGGTCCCTCATTCTGGTGCATAAACAAGATTTTGAGGTGTTACAATGCTTGTCTTCATAACAGTGTCCACAAAATGGCTGCTGCTTGCTTGCTTTAGTGGTGAATTAAAAGGCAGACTGCAAACAATATTTAAAAAGTTTATATAGTTTAAGTACATTTTATTTTGCTTAACAAACACAACAGATATGATTTTGGAATTATTTCTTAGCATGACAGGTCCCCTTTAATTACTGGAATCAATTTGTTGCTCGGAGAAATCATACAAATGATTCTTTGTTAGCGTTACACATTGTCCCATTATCTGTGGTTAATGCAGGAAACCAAGAGAGCCATTTGTGCCAAGTTAACTGTGTAGCTTAATTGTATCTCCTTCCCCAGGGGGGTTATTCACTGAAGTCTTAAAAGGATTAAAACGTTCAAAGCAGCACAATGATTATAGGAAGCGTTACACTATATACACTGCAGTTACAGCAGTACCATACATATACATAGATGTCCCCTTTCGTGATAATTAAAGGGATCCTGTCATCGGAAAACATTTTTTTTTCAAAACGCATCAGTTAATAGTGCTACTCCAGCAGAATTCTGCACTGAATCCATTTCTCAAAAGATCAAACAGATTTTTTTATATTCAATTTTAAAATCTGACATGGGGCTAGACAATTTACCAGCTGCCCCTGGTCATGTGACTTGTGCCTGCACTTTAGGAGAGAAATGCTTTCTGGCAGGCTGCTGTTTTTCCTTCTCAATGTAACTGAATGTGTCTCAGTGGGACATGGGTTTTTACTATTGAGTGCTGTTCTTAGATCTATAAGGCAACTGTTATCTTGTGTTAGGGAGCTCCTATCTGGTTACCTTTCCATTGTTCTTTTGTTTGGCTGCTGGGGGGGGGGGGGTTGAAAGGGAGGGTGGTGATATCACTCCAACTTGCAGTACAGCAGTAAAGAGTGATTGAAGTTTATCAGAGCACAAGACTTGGGGCAGCTGGGAAATTGGCAATATGTCTAGCCCTATGTCAGATTTCAAAATTGAATATAAAAAATCTGTTTGCTCTTTTGAGAAATGGATTTCAGTGCAGAATTCTGCTGGAGCAGCTCTATTAACTGATTCATTTTGAAAAATTTTTTTTTATCGCATGACAATATTAAAGGGCATACAAACTAGGGATGCACCGAATTCACTATTTTTGATTTGGCCGAACCCCCGTATCCTTCGTGAAAGATTCGGCCGAATACCGAACCGAATATGAATCCTAATTTGCATATGCATATTAGGGGTGGGAGGGGGAAAACATTTTTTACTTCCTTATAATGGAGAGTGGAGAGTGCTTGATGATGCTAAGCCAACAAACCAACACATGTCCTACACCACACATGGCAATATTTTATACATGGTATTTACATTTTGTTTGCCCTGCCATTTGTTGCTGGAGATTTTTTATGTGAAATTGGTACTGTATTTATCCTGCCACATGTTGGGGGTACTATACATGGAATTGGCACTTTATTTATCCTTCCGTGTGTTTTGGGGTATTATACATGGAACTGGCACTGTATTTATCCTGACATTTGCTTGGGGTATTATTCATGGAACTGGTACGGTATTTATGCTGCCATGTGTTCTGTGGTGTTATACATGGAATTTGCATTTTTTTTTTGCACTGCCATATGTTGCTGGAGATTTTATATGTGAAATTGATACTGTATTTTTCCTGCCACATGTTTGGGTTTCTATACATGGAATTGGCATTGTCTTTATCCTGCCATGTGTTTTGGGGTATTTTGCTTGAAAGTGACACTGTATTTATCCTGCCATGTGTTCTGGGGGTATTATACATGGAATTGGCACTGTATTTATCCTGCCATGTGTTCTAAATCAAATTACTACTGTATTAATCTTGTTATGTGTACTGGGGTACATGTTGTTAGTGGTATAATACTTGTACTGGGATACTTTGAAGGAATCTGTGTACAAGATCGCTTTAATTAGCCTCCCAAAACACAAAAATGACCCTCCACCTAATTGAGTAAGTAGGAAAAAAAATCAGCAAGAAAAAGCTTTTTTGAAAAAATATTTGGTGGGATAATAAAATTAGCACCTTAGTTCCACCATGTGTTTGTTTTAAAAACACAAAAGGAATAAATAAAACCCCAAATTTCCTTTATTATAACATTTGCAGGTACCCAGAATCCTGATACCTTTCTGTATATTAACGTGCAGCAAATTGCAGTCATATTCCCATTCTCTAGGCATGGGGGCCTTTTTTTTATCAAAATCGGAATTTTAATACAACCAAACTAGAATCCACGATTGGACCTTATTTATTATTAAAAAAAACTATTTAATTGGAATGAGGACAAACACGAAAACATCGAATGAAAACCTCATTAGTATGATTTTTTCCTGAATAGCTTAATTTTTTTAGGCTTTTTTCAAAAAAGCCAGTATTTTTCAGATTTTCAGAAATTGTCGGATTTTCAGGCTAATTCCAGCACAGACCGCCGGACCTTCCAAATAGGATAGACACCTCTCCCATTGACTTATATACAACCTCGGTAGGTCTGAGATGCTGGATTTATGGATTCTAACTTTTTCCATCCCCAGGGTTTAATAAATCTTGAAAAATTCTAAAACATTTTTCGCACTAAATATTCCGATTTTATAGTAAAAAAAAATCTAAAATAGAGTTTTTGCCAGTCGGACTTTAATAAATAACCCCATTAAACTTACTGAGTGGCAGGACTGTGAAGAATGGAAGCCAACATAAGATGAACATTCCAACCACGATTCCCAAGGTCTTTGCAGCTTTCTTCTCCCTAGAGAACTTGAGTAATTTCAAGGATAAGGAGCTGCGAGGCTGGTTATTTTTCACATTACTATTGTTGGGGGAATCGTCCTGCATGTTCCTGCAGTGGATTCTGAGAGTCAGCTCCTTGGAATCCATCTGTTCTTTTATCACACCTGCTTCTAGGTTCTTGGTTATCCTTTTGGCCACCACGTAGACTCTACAGTACATGACTAAAATGACTATCAAAGGGATGTAGAATGATGCCAAAGAAGAGAAGATTGCGTAAAACGTTTCTGTAGTTATTTTACAGACAGATGTGTCAGGTGGAGCTGGCTCCTTCCATCCCAACAGCGGCCCGATGGAGATAACCGTTGAAAAAATCCAGACACCAAGGAGAGCGAGAATAGCCCTTTTTCTGGTCACTATAGTAGGGTAGCGAAGAGAGTGCCGCACGCCAATATATCGGTCAATGGAGATGGTGCACAAGCTGAAAATTGATGCAGTGCAGCACAGAACGTCCATAGCCGCCCAGATATCACACAATATTCTGCCAAATACCCAATAACCAACTATTTCTTTGGTTGCAGAAAAGGGTAATACTGTGGAGCTAAGTAATAAGTCCGCTATAGCAAGGTTGACAATCAGGTAGTTGGTAGGAATTCGCAGCTGCTTGTTGGTGACCACAGAAATAATCACCATGATGTTACCAACAATGGCAACAGATATGAAGGCACCAAGGGTAAAGCCCAGCAGCATGGCTCGTGTCAAATTCATCGGTGGAACTGTTTCATTGACGAATGTCTGGTTATCATCTGCCAAGCTATCATTGCCCAGCAGCATATCGTAGGGCAAACCTGATGTGTTATCACCGGATGATCCCTGCATCTTGGCACTTGTGATACAAAGGGCAACTTGGTGCCTAGCAAAGCAGTCCTAAATAAATCCTCTTAACTGTAACGACTGGAATGTTGCATCTGTCAAAATGTCTTTCACTTGCTCAACTTTACACTTCTTTCCTGTTGCTGTATGGGTTTAGTTCTGGAGAGCATTAGAGGGACATCTTGGTGATGTAGTCTGTTGCACTTTCTTTCTCTTCTGTTGCCAAATGCAGAAGTGGAGGTGGGATGTCTTGGTGCTCTGCTAAACCATTGCTGTGCTTATGTGAAATCCTGCATGCATACAGCTGTCTCTCTCCTCTCTGCACGTGACATCACAGCAAACTGTCTCCCGAGCAAGCACTAGAGGGTGCCCCGATCTAAGAGAGAGTGCTTTTCTCTGAGCTCCGCTGTACCTAGGGGCTAGCACCCCACACACATCATTACTGTAAAAATTGGATTACAGATTTTAATTATTTTGTTCCTTGCCCCAGGGGCCCCCCAACATCTTGAGACACAAAGCAATGTGACCACCTGGGTGATTGAGAAGTCAATTAAGTATTCTGAGACTAAGCCAAGTTTAATTAATAATGCAATTAACCTTGTTCCAGATGCATTAATATTAGAAATATTTGTTGTTTGTATAGTGCCAGAAACCTTGTTTGCAGGGTTTATGGCTTCACAAGACCTCGATATTTTGTACAAAAGATATCCGTCTATATTCAGGCTGTAAAACAATGTCAGACTGGCATAGTATGAGACAGTCAGTAGTATAACTAGACGTTATTGCCTATGTTATGTCCGGGAACATGAGCCCATTCGCAAACAGATACAGGTATATGATCCGTTATCTGAAAACCTGTTATCCAGAAAGCACCAAATTACGGATGGCCTTCTCCCAAAGACGGCATTTCAATCAAATCATTCAAATTTTACAAAATGTTCTCTGTAATAATATAACAGCAGCTTGTACTAGTTCCCAACTGTGATATTATTAATCCTCATTGGGGCGAAAACAATCTTATTGGGTTTAATTAATATTTAATACATTTTTAGTAGACTTAAGGTAGGGAGATCAAAATTACCCTTTATCTGGGACACTGGTTTTGGAGACCCATTGAAAAATGTTACTGGGCAGCTTTGCTTTAAGGATGGACTACAGCTCCCAGCATGTTTATATTATACATTATATTATTTTATATCATTATATATTATATATATTGGAGTATGCAGAATAGTGCAGCAGCTGTAAGGATATACTGTGTGGCACATTTATCAAAGATCACATTTCGAATTCATGTAAGTTTTTAAAAACTCCCCTAAATTCGAAAATTGACAAATCAAAATGTATTAAAAAAAAATAATCACATTTTTTAAACTCAGATGAATGGAATTGACCTGAGAACTTGAATCTAATTCGATTCTAGTTTTAAAAACGCATTTCGGGGTTTTTTTCTCTGAAAAAAAATTCAAGGGGCAGATTTACATAGGGTCGAATATCGAAGGTTAATTAACCCTCGATATTCGACTGCCGAATGTAAATCCTTCGACTTTGAATATTGAATCGTTCGATTCGAAGGATTTTAATCCATCGATTGAACGATTTTTCTTTGACCTAAAAAACATTAGAAAGCCTATGGGGACCTTCCCCATAGGCTAACATTGCACTTCGGTAGGTTTTAGGTGGCGAAGTAGGTGGTCAAATTTTTTTAAAGAGACAGTACTTTGACTATTGACTATTCGTAGTATGAATCATGGGCAAGAGGGGGTTGGACCAGGTGGTTTCTTTAATTGAAAAACTAAAATTCCCTTTAAAAGTGCAAAACCCCCCATGATTGTACCCTAGGCGGGCGCCTACTCTACCTACCCCTAGTTCCGGCCCTGCAATAAATGCCTATTCATAAGAGAAAGTCAAACATTATTTAGGTGAGTGCCTCTTTAAGGGTGTTATACAGAATAAATGCAAATCAATAATAATCAATTAAATAAGCCTTCTGAAAGCGATTATCCTTACTTCCATAATAGGATTTAGGTCTCATTCCATCCCCACCCCCGGATAAGAAATAAATTTGGCTTTATTCTGGTGCCAGGTTAATGACGGCAGAACCACGTTCCTGGCTCTATGCAGAGCAGTAACCCTTGCAGGCAAATTCCTATGGCAGCTGTTGAGACTGTTTTTCCGGTAATACAGGTTTGTGTAGTTAAGGAACACGTCCCTGCTAAAGGATACTGGTTAGCTGCTTAAACCTATGGCCACTATTCTGAATTATTCATAGGGCAGGGTTTGGCTGTTCTTTGGAGCAGTTTGGCATAAGATCTTTGCTTTCATTGATATCTCCCCTTTAACTGAAGTTATTCAAGAAACACAAAGTACATCATGTTCATTGGTGATGTGGGGGCGCAGGTCGGACGGGTGTGGGTCATGTTTTTTTCCACCCGCACATCACTAATGTTCAGCTTTCTGAATTCCAATCATAATCGGACAGTAGGTTTTCCTTGTCTGGCCTGCAGCTGAAGGACAACATTTATCCCCATTACGAAAACGAAAATGAATCACTATTGCCTTGCTGAATGATTGTGGGGCATCAATAACTACTAAGTAGGCCATAACCATAAGCAATTAATGTAAAGAGGCTCCAAAGTGGGTGCCTGAAGGGCTCCCAGGGGATTCTCAATGTAATATTATTTTAATAGTTTAAAATGTATAAACCCAGGGTAACAAACTGTTGTGTAGGTGGGTCCGGGATATGGCCTAAATTATACCAATTTTAAAATAATTAGATATTGATGTTTATGCCTTTAAAGGAGAAGGAAAGGTAAATTACAAATAAAGTTGTATATATTGCCCACGAAATGGAGAGATACTTATAGGAACCGTTGCTCTTTATGTTTTCCCCTGTTTCAGGAATCCAAGATCGTAGTAAAAATTTTTGCAAGCTGCATATAAAAGAAAATCCATCCCTCTCATTATCCAAATTGGCGGCCGCAAAGTTTGTAATGGGCTAAAACTTCAACGGGACGGTTTCAGTGCAGGAGACCGAATTGGGAAGCGAAAGTAATGTGGTTCAGGAGGGGTGCACCCAAGCAACAATTAAAGATAGGTATAAAAAAATTACCTTTCCTTCTCCTTTAAAACCAACAAGAGGAGAGAGAGAGTAAATTGTAAATGTGATATATTTGCCCAAAGATCTCAAATAGTAATTTGCAAAGATTCTGAGTGTTACAGCGTATATATATATATATATATATATATATCATCAACTCATCCTATGTTACAAAAAATGGGGAAGTAACAGTGACATATAGTGATGGGCGAATTTCTCCCGTTTCACTTCCCTGTAAAATTTGTGAATTTCCCGCGGAATTCACGAAACGCATCAATTTGCAGCAATTTTGATGCCTGCGTTAAAGTCAATGGTTTTCCAAATAGTGTTGACGTGCGACGGTTTTGACGCGTGCGACTTTTCTGATGCACATCCAAATTTTTTTGACGTCTGCGAATTTTGCGCAGAGCAATTTTCATGGGAATTTATTTGCAGGAGGCGAAACCTGGAAATTCGCAGCGAATCCGTGCCTGGCAAATTTATTCACCCATCACAAGTGACATTTCCTAATTATCTATTCCTTTATCTTGGCAGATATCTGATAGCAGCTAACGATCATCAGCAAGAACAATCTCATTTGTGGGTGGGGTTAGCAGGGTTTCTACTCTATTTACCCTATCAAAGGGGCAACACAGATTAAGGGTCAGGACATACAGGGTGTTTTGGGGAGATTTGGACACCTGGCGACTAATCGCCTCGTTTTTGCGGCGACCAATTTCCCCAGACGCCTTCCTTGACTCTGCGCCTGCTAAAATGAAAAAACACTGGCGCTAATCACACGCAGCGGTTCGTTTTCCGAAGTCGCCCGAAGTGGAAACTTTTGGGTGTACTTTCACCAGCGCAAAATTTTTTATAGCGTTACTTACTTCCTTGCATACTTACATTTACGTGTGGGCCAAGATTTTTCTCGACCTCACACATCACTAATATGTATTTATTTATTAATGATTTTGGTGAAACTGCTGGAAGTGGACAGCTAAATAAAGACAAAATAAAGACAAAAGAGATCCTCTATTGTCCTAGACATGAGCCCACCCTAAAACAAATGTGGCATGAGCTTCAATCTGTTAAAAAAAAAGTGTAAATGACATGTATTTAACAGTTACAATCTGTAAATATAATCCCACATAAATATATGAAAAAATGCCAAGGTTTTGTCTTTTTTATTCCTGCATAAAACAATAAATAATGTTATCTTTTCAATTCACCAGCGAGAACCTGGCAAAATAGACTTTTTGTTTCGTTTTGTAACGTATAGAAAAGTATAGAATAGTTCATGCTTTGATAAATTTAATGATCTTTCGCCTGGGCAAAAATTCACTTGGCGAAATGGCACAAAGCTTCTCTTGCGCTGAGCTTTTTCACTGGCGAATTGTCTTCTTCACCTTTTAGTAAATTGGCGACATCCCTGCAAATTGTAAAATTGG